>NW_026623383.1:1360128-1362687 GCF_030028575.1 Malurus melanocephalus | reverse complement strand
GGGGGGGTCGCTCGCAGCCCGATGGTGGAAGCTTTCTGTGCCCTGAGCGGTGCCAGGCGAAGCCTCCCCGGGGACAGGGACAGCGCTCCCAGCACCGGGACAGMCCCCAGAGWCATTTTACACCCCATGGGTAGCACRTGTTGAGGCATAAATAAAATCAGATCGGTCCGTCTCGACAGTTTCCTGCAGAAGTGGATTCGTTATTATCAAATGAAGAGAAATGTCTGCCTGGAAGTCCTAAGTCAGATGAAAGACTTCAGAGTGCCCTTCAGAGCCAACCGAGTATTGACTATATATGTAGCTCATTCTTACAGTGAAGGGTTTGGTTTTTTTTTTTTGCATTAATTGAAGGTATCAAACTCTGCTGATTTTACAGGATGGGAGATCTTTAGTGGCTTTGGCACAGCACTATTTTGAAAACGAGAGAGAGAAAGCTAAATCCAGTAGTGCTTCTTTTTGATGTGGCTACAATTTCTAATCTCAGTAACATGGACATGTCAGAATTACAGCACAGTTAGGTTGTCTTTTAAATGCATTGTCCTTCCATTTCCACCCCAGCATCTGGAAGTCTGGATYATTTATTTGCTCTTTGAACAAAGGTCGCGGTTGTATGAAAGGTTTGCATAGTATCCACTATTCAGAACAAGAGAAGAAGCAGACATAAATAAACAGTGGGGAGAAGCACTTCAACAATTTGACAAAAGGAAAATAAGAAGCATTATCCAGGGTAACAGAGTATGGGGTTTCTTGGAGGCTTTGTTTTTCCATGTGAGTAAAAGAAACATACAAGTCCACCTTTTCATGCTGTCAACGTGAATTATTTTTTCTTCCTGGACAAAGACAGCAAAGACTAACTAAGGCTAACTGGTCTGTTCCACCAGTCTTTAACGTTCAAGCTCAGAGTTTGTTTGAAGTGCTGCACAAATTCATTTCTAAGACTTAATAAACCACTAAAATTGAAGTGTAGTTTGGATCATTCAATTAATTACTCTAAACAAAAAAAAAACCCTGCTAGTCTTTCCTCCTTTGTATTTCACACTATTTCTGAGAATACAGACAGTACAGGGAGTAGAATATAACTGCTCCAACATGCTGACAAATACATTGACAGGCTGTTKTTGAAGTACACAAAGCTGTGAATCCTGCTGTAAGAAGAGAAATGTGCTTCTGAACACTTTCAGTGATAATGTTACCACTGGCTTTTGAGACTTCTCATGTATAAAGAAGAGATATTATCAATTTTTCACTCACATGACTGAATGTTGCAATTCAGTAAACCATACCATAGACTACACTCTGCCTAGTCAAGATTTTAATGAACAGACAAGCTTTGCCACTTTCTGGGGAACGTTTTTAATAGCTCAGTTCTGAAGATCTTAAGTGTGTGAAGGATTGATTTTTATATCCGTTACATCCTTGTTTAATTAATACAAGCCATCTGCAAATTATTCTTCCAATTCGTTATTACATTACTTTCTTCTGATCTTGAACACATGAAGTTTACATTTGCTTTGAGGAAAAGATCTGTCAGACAAGTGTTCTAAAAAGAAAAGTTGACAAATACTACATGAATGAGTCACAAATGATGTCTTGCATTTTGCAAACTGAGAGACTTACTGTTCTAAACAAAGGATGTCAGTGAGCTGGAAATGGACTGATTATTGCAAACTTGATGCATTTTTCCAAATGGAGACGAATTTAAGATGAGACAATGAGAACAGCTGCCTGGGAAGTAGTCAAAATGCAAAGAGAAAGACTGGAAGGATAGCAAAGAATGATGGACACTAAGTGATTGCCAAAATCTGAAGAATGATGTTTTCAGGAGAAGCCTGAGGCAGTATGTGTCAGAAAAAATATGTCTCTAAAATAACTCACTGAAGTTATTAGGATGTTATGCAGCAGTGGTTKAGCAGAAGAAAGACAGAAAGTGTTTATGAAAGGTCTATAAGAGGGTCAACTTAAATGAAGTAATTTCTAGAAAGCAAACTGACTTTCAGACTTTTTTTGCTTGCTCTTTTGCATTTTAATTTTGTTTGATATAGTATGGGAATATAAATAATAAAGCATTTTGTTATATATTAGTTCTTTCTTCTCTATAGCAAAAAAATAAAGAAAAAAGAAAAATATTCTGAAAATAAAAAAAAGCAGATCAGTAGTAATGAAATAACTAAGCCTGTGTTGTTATTTTTCTTCTCGTAAATTAATTAATAGAAACCACTTCTCAAATAAATGCCTCCTACAAAAATTTTCAAGAAGACTGATTACATACCTAACACTGTGTTTTCAAAGGTTCATTCCAACAGTGCACTTCTGAAAAAATCATTTAATAGACCTACATGAGTGAACCTTTTGAAATAAGAAAGATTAAGAAAATACCAAGTCTTAACTGAGGAAGAGCTGCATTTATACAAGAATTTTTACTTAAGTAGCTGCTAGTAAAATGATTTTCAGTTGATTTCTTCCCTATTCCCTGCTCCTATTTTTTTTCATGGGTTGTTTTTTTGGTTTTTTTTTTTTTTTTTTTGACTATTTTTAGGTACCACATTCTAGAAACTAAGT
>NW_026623383.1:1295862-1360061 GCF_030028575.1 Malurus melanocephalus | reverse complement strand
TTTTTTTTTTTTTTTTTTTTTTTTTTTTTTTTTTTTTTTTTGGTTGACTATTTTTAGGTACCACATTCTAGAAACTAAGTGTTAAAAACTTTGTATCTTCCATTCTACAAATACCTAATCATGCCATTTATCCCTTTTAATATTCTACATTTATTTCTCTGTTGTAACTGTAACTAATGTTAGTGTGTGTATGTGTGTATATAGTCCAGTTCTCAATCAGTATAAATCAGTCCAGCTAAATTCATTGTAGCAAAGGATCAGTTTTTTTAAGCTGTCCAGTGTTCCTCTATTGAACATCATTGCATATAGTCTGCATTATGGAAAATCTTCAGATGGTAAGTCCCTTGATGACATATTTGGGTGGCCGTGTACTTCTGATTTCTCTGGTTTTCTGGGCAGGAGTTTRAAAAGATTTGAAAAGGGCAGGGTTGTGTTTGGCATGAGCTTTTGTAGGTACAGCACAGCTACTGCTGTCGTGGAAAAAACAGAATGAAACAGAAAGTGATAAGCCCTTGAAAAGAAACTTCTTCCTGCTCCTCACCACAGCTTTATTTTCTCTTTAGTTCTTTATTAGCAGAACTAATAAGTAATAAAGTAATAAAGAACTGCAAATACCCATCTAGTGACTTAATAATAAATCCCCCTTACCTCTTTTTTGGACAGATGTTAAAATCTGGAATTTACTGCAGAATGCTTCAGGCAGATGCTCAGTCAGACTGCATGCTGTCATCCCAGAATTTCTTTTTCTGTGATATGCCTGGCTAATATTCAGCATATGTCAAAATAAAGTTATAATCTCCACTTCAAATTAATACCCTTATACCATATCAGTCTTCATGAGTGTTCTTTTTATTAACTGAAGTAATCCTAATTGCTTCAGACTGTGTCTAAACCCAGTTTGACATACRATATGTTACTGGTTTGGGTTTTTAATTTTTTTTTTCTGCACAGCTCTTTAAATGTAAATCATGAGTGGCCTCTGAATATCAGGAACAGTTTGGAAATCTGACTGTCTTGTGATACAGAGTATTCAGTCATTCCAGTAATGGTGACACTATCYAGTGATTCAAAATACAGCAATATAACTTGTATTTCTGCTAGAAATAGTCCAATAGTGAAGGCATTTTAGGAGATAGCTGTAGTTTCAGACAGAAGTACTAGTATTTCTTAACAGTAGGAGATATAAAAAAATATATTTAATTTGAAGTTTCTTATTTATGATCCAAATTTTAAGTAAATATTTATAAATAATCCACASTGTTTGTTAGGTTTTTCTCCATGTAAACAAATATATCATTTCAGATGTCACTTAGGCTGTTCAAAACCTTCAAATATCATATAASACTCTTCCAAGAGACTCATGTTAATTTTATCTCATTGTAAACAGAGTATTGTTATCCATGTATATGTATCTGCTAAATGCTTCAGCTGTTGTGAGCATACATTCTGAGATGTCAAGCTTAAAACAAAATCATCAGCTACTAAAACTGGGATTAAAATGTATTATAACAGGCACAAATTCTGCATGCATATTTGTGAAGTATCAGTCAAATGTATGCCTTGGTAGGAAGTCTAAGTGGCTGTCTTTGTCAGAGAGGTAAAGGAACAAACTAAAGAGAAAAAAGTATTGCCTGGGTTTAATTCATAGTATTCTTATATAATATAAAARCCCAAACCAGGATCACAGTTCATAGAACAAAAGGAATAGTTCCTTCCAAAAGGAACCACAATTATGTAATTGCATTGTCTGCCTGKGAAAAAAGTCCCTYTCCATCTTTCTTGAAAGGTCCCTTTTAGGTACTAGGAGGGCTCAGCAAGTCTCCCTGCAGCCTTCTCTTCTCCAGGCTGAACAACCCCAGCTTTCGTAGCCTGACTTCATGGGAGAGCAGCCCCAACCCTCTGAGCGTTTTCCTGGTCCCCCTCTCAACCTGTGATGACACGTCCATGTCCTTCTTATGTCTGGCGACCCAGAGCCGGACACAGTACTTCAGGTGGGGTCTCATGAGGGCAGAGTGGAGGGGCAGAATCATCTCCCTTGACCTGCTGGCCATGCCACTCCTGGCTGAGGCTGGCTGGGCTGCAAGCACACACTCTTGGCTCATGTCCAGCAGCAGGGTTGCTCTCAGTGACTTCTTTTCCCAGTCTGTACTCATGTCTGGGATTGCCCCTCCCCATGTGCAGCAGCTTGCACTTGCTGAGCTTCATTAGGCTCACTGGCTTACTCTCTGAAGTTTGTCCAGGTCCTCCCGGTGCATCCACCTTTCTGTTGTGTCAATGGCACCGCTCAGCTTCGTGTCAGTTGCAAACTTGCTGAGGGTGTACTTGATGTCACTTGTCTGTGTCACTGATAAGAGATATCAATCTCAAGACAGAGCCCTGAGGGACAGCTAAACATAGAGCTATGGACCACGAGTTTGTGGCTTATTGACTCAAACTTTCTTCAGCCAATTCCTTACCCACCAAATAGTCCACCCTTCAAAACCGTTTCTTTCCAATTTGGAGATAAAGATGCTGTGTGAGAACATGTCAAAAGCCTTACAGAAGTCTAGATTATATCAGTCAGTCTTCTCTTGTCTCCCCTTGCAGTTGCTCAAATGTTCAAAATCTGACTACAAACTTACACAGGGAAGTTGTCAAGCAGAATTATCGTAGCTCCAGAAGGTAGACATAGAGACAGTTTAATGAGCAGAGTCTTCCCAAGGTATGGGGCTCGTGTAACTCTAGGCTCTGTTTGAATACCTGCCCAAAATTACAACGTGAAGTTTTAAGTCCCTTTTATGTGTAGTTTTTATTAATACAAACCTCATTTGCTATGTTCACTATTGCTTATATATTATTATTTGCAAATGCTCACACAAGACTGATGGTGGCTCTGAAAGATATTTTTTGTATTTAAAGCAGAAGCTTAGAGCAGATCACTACATTAAAAAAAAAATCATCTTTCCAGTATCTGTTTCCCAGATCTCCAGGGTCTAATCACAACTTACTTACTTCCCTCATTAAATACCAGACTAACTTGTGAAGCAAATAGCACCAAACAGTCTTCATTAGAGTTCTATGGCATGTAAGAGACTTCATTCAAATATATGTTTTTTTGCAAGGAGAAACCTACACCTACRTTCCAGGTCTGGTTACTTAAAGACCTTCAGTTGAATAACTGCCTCATGTTTTTGTGCGTGTAAGCAAAGGGATTTAAAATGCTTATATAGAATCTGCAAATCACTGTACCCCTKGTGTGGTACAGTAAGGTTTGGGAGGTGGAGGGAGGAGAAGATAAGTGTTTATTAGGGATATAATATGATTTTCTTTAATTCAGGTGTTCAAAAACCTCTTGTTACCTATACTATTTCATCCAAGTTCAGATATTTTAAACTTACTATTAGAAAYCTTTTGAAATATTATAACTTTTAAAACCCTTAAATAAACCTTCTTGTCTTTCAAGTTACAATTGTGCATGGCAATATGTTAGACATAGATGAAAACTGAAAATGGTTCTGTGAAACCTACTGTGTCCATATGGCCTCAGAAATTTCTACATGAGCAACATTAGACTAAAAGCTCTCAGGACAGGTAAGAGCCTTCAGAGGTTTTTTGAGTTTCCACTAAAAAAAGATGTATTCTATTTTTCCAGCTCAAAACAGAAAGATTTATTAGTCAAGTAGTTTTAAAGCAATAAAAACAGAATAAAACAAAACCCCAATATAAAAGATTTGCTATTTATGGAAGGCAAGAAAATTTATTTTCTAATATTTTTCAGAAAAGTTCTCACTATGGAAAAAAAGAAAAATAAAATTTTAAAGCCTGTTCCCATCCAATGTTTTCCCTTAACAGTTCTCTAAATCATAATTCTGTACCATATAAGCTTTCTCCTATTATTCATGCCAGAAGGAACACTGAACAGGAAAAAAAAAAGGAAGCAAATAAAATTGACTTACACTGACTGCTTGAAGAGCCTTAGTGATGCACACTTTGTTACAAATCAGTCAGAACTAAACATTTAAGGACTGGTCAAAATTAGGTTGAAATAGAAAATAAGGAAAAATCTAAAAATCATTGTAAATAACTGCATTTTCATACATACTCATTTTCACTTTGAAATCTTTCCCTGAAATACATCCATGAGAGAGAAGTGCAGGGGAAAAAAAAAACCATTGTCATTTACAAGGCTCCTTAAAGGTAATTTTCAGCACTTCAGAAGCAACTACAACTATTATTCTACAACAGAAAAAATATAAGGGAAATAGAAACTGGAAATAAACCTTCACAATATTTAAATACTCACTTTAAAAAAGCTTTTTAAGCTGGTTTTAAAGTTGCATTTTGGGACCCCTGTTGACTTTTTTTTGTGAAAGCATTCATATAATTGAGGAAGCAGCAAACTCCCTTCTCTTTTTTTAGAAAAAGCCCATCTCTTTCTTTATGCTTTTGTTCAGATGAACACCTGGCCTATAAAATTCAGTGACAGAACCTTCCCTAGGGTGCCATTTTTATAGAAAGCTAACAAAACTTTAGAAACTATATATTTTTTGCCTCATTGGAGCTTACACAGCTTTATTTTACACTTTTTCCATCTGTTTCTCTGGCTCAACTGCGGGTGCTAGTGTGTTTAATGCAAGCTGTATCACTTGTCCAAGAGAAGCCTGCAGTCAGCAGGTTCCTGCTTGCTTCTGGCTGGCAACCCAGCCAAAATATTCCAGGGAGAGGAAGACGGGAGGGGAGAAAGAGATGGAAAGAGAAGAAAGGAAAATTTCTCATTTCKTGTACAAAAGGCTGCACTTATAAATATCTTCAGGGATTAATGGAAGGAGAAGAGTCACTCATTGCCTGCAGACGGCCTGAATTAATTAACATGAAAATAACACTCAGGAATACTTATAATGTCTTTTTAGTTGGGATGACAGCTGGACCAAGATCTTGCTCTGCCTTCCAAGCCAACTTATCTACACCAAGTTCTGCTCTTTTCTCTCACCAACCTCATACCTTGGTTAAAGAAGAGTTTAATAAAGTCAAGGAGGAAGGACACATGCAAGGGAAGACATGGAATCCCTCAAAACATTAAGGACTGATAAAAAAAAAATCTTTAAAAATATTTGCGTCAGTGCTGCTGAAATGTGATTATATTTTTTGATATTTCATTAYTGAAAATAAAAGTTAATTACATATCATATAAGCAGGTAAAAAAAAAAAAAGAAAAATAAAGTATTTTGTGTCAACTAAAGAAGAAAATGGCAGGTCTTAGATGCTGACTTTTATCTACAGGTATAATGCAACTATAGCAATCTGCATTTCCACACAACTTCCTGATCGCTCAGTGATCGGTTTCATTGTGTTTGCGATTTTGATGCCACCCTTTCCAGTGTCTGCCTGCACTGCCTAACAGCTGTCATGTGCAATTCATTCTCTCTCTCAGCCTGTCCCTGAGGGAAGAATTGTGTGCACTGGAGTGTTTTCTTTATGATAGACTTCYGCATCTTTTTAAAATGTACATGTTTTTCTCCATTTATATTAGAGAAAAGAAAGCCAAGAGAATGTGCCTCACACATGAAGAGAAATAATGACTGTGGAAAGATTTAGGAAAGGTAACTGCAGCTGGCCATGCACACACTTGCTAGCCTGTACTAACATGTTGTTTTTAGTAAATCTGTTTCATACCTCAGCACAAAAATATCCATAGCAGCACATGCGAGATTCATTGTATTTCATGGAAGTGTTTTTAGATACTAGTTGATAAGAAGAGTTATAGGATCTTTTCAGCTAAGTTGAAAAGATAAAGCCATGTTTTTTCTCTAGGTATCTTAGCAGTACGTGGTTCACCTAACACCTGCAGTTTCAGAGGCAGGTCGAGAATATGCTTCTACATTGGCCATAAACTAAACAGAAAAGARCATGATTTTAGGACGTTTTACCATTCCTGTATGTTCAGTGAAGAGAAAAATAATGAAGACAATCCAGTGTTTTCCCCTTGGCCTGCTCCATGGAGTATGAATGATTGTACCGTGAACTCAAGGTACCATTATTACACTAATTTCTCAGAAGCATGTGACACACATACAGGGAAGTGGAATTGCAGAAGGACTTTCAGAATTATGAAACATTTTAAGCTGAGATCTTTTATATATTTGAGCACATATTTTGAAAAGTTGATTKTAAGAAATAAGAACACACTGTTCCCACCTAGTCAGACAAAGCTGCAGATAATTTCTACCTTAAAGTGTTTCATTATGAAACAATTAGTTCAAATGCTTTGAGAATTGACTTCAACAATTCCCTCTATTCCCCAATTACTTGTCTGCACAATAGAAATGTTTTCTCTTCTATCTGTACTTYGCAAGCACATCTATTGCATATATCAGCTAAGCTGTAAGCTTTTTAAACAAATTCCACAGCTGTATGATCTTCCTTTCTGCATCAGTATTCATGAGGCACATCAGATTTATTGATTTGTGATAGCAATTTTGCTTCTAGATGTTCTAATCTTTTCTTCTTTTTGTCTTTTGAACTTAGTACTTTGTCCGATCGAGATTCAAAACTGTTTTTTTATCATACTGCTTGCCAGACTGCAGAAGCTTCTTAACAGTAATGTATTCAGCACTAAAGGTATTGAGAACAGTAGTTTTAAGTAGCAAAGTAGTATTCAGGAAAAACTTTAGTGAAAATCTTATATTCAGACTGTACTATGTGGTATARACTATAAATAGGAGTGTAGGCTCCACAGGGCTCCATTTTAGAGCCACTGCAATTCAACAACTTCATAAACGATTTGGATGCAGGACAAGATGTTACACTAAGTAAACTTGCTGACAATAAATTGGGAGGAGCTGTTGACTTGCCTGAAGGCAGTGAGGCCCTGCAGAAAGATCTTGACAAGTTAGAAGTCTGGACTATCACCAACCATAGGAAGTTTAACAAGGGAAGTGCCAGATTCTACAGGTGGAACACAATAACCATGAATGGATGGACAAAGTGGGAATGAGAGTCTGGTAAGCAGACCTTCTAACAGAGATCTGTGTGTCAGTGAAAAGTTGAGCATGAATCAACAGGGCCCTGGCAGCCAGGAGGGCCAACCTTGTCCTGGGGGGCATCAGGCACAGCATCGCCAGCCGGGCAGGGGAGGGGATTGTTCCACTCTGCTCTGACCTGGGGCAGCCTCACCTCAGGTGCTGGGGGCAGATTTGGGCACCACGATATAAGAAGAATATAGAGCTGTAAGAGAGCATCCAAAGGAGGGCTATGAAGGTGGTGAAGGGTCCAGAGGGGTAGCTATACAAGGACTGTCTGAGATCACTTGATCTCTTTAGCTTGGAGAAGAGGAAACTGGGGGGAGACCTCACTGCAGTTACAACTTCCTTGTGGGGAAGAGGAGGGGCAGACACTGATCTCTTCTCTGTGGTTACCAATGACAGAACCCAAGGCAATGGCCTGAAATTGTGTCAAGGGAGGTTTAGGTTGGTTGTTAGAAAACGGTTTCTCATCTAGAGGGTGGTTGGGCAGTGGAACAGGCTCCCCAGGGGAGTGATCGCAGCCCCAAGGCTGACAGATTCTAGAAGCATTTSGATAGTGCCCTCAGGCACRTGATGTGACTCTTGGGGCCATCCTGTGCTGGTCCAGGAGCTGGACTCAATGATCCTTGTGGATGTCTTCCAACTTTGGATATTCTGTGGTTATGCTACCGCTGCTGCTATTAGCTTAGTCTAGTTTTGTTTTTCATTACTGTTATTTTCAGGCTTCTAGTAAGATTGTAGATAATTCCATTTTAGGTACTTAACTAAAACAAAATTTATTCTACATAAAATACACGGTATCCACTACTTTCCTCAGAAACCGACCTAAGAAAACTCCTAAAAGTATTTTACTTAAGTACATTTTAGGTAAAATCTTAAATACAAAATCGCAAGTATAAAATCTTAAGTACAAAAACTTAAGTACCTTGAAGTACCTTGACATTTTGGGTTGAACTACTTGTTAAAACATAAAGGAAGCACAACATGGAAAAAGATAAGCCCTAAATGCATGAGATTATCMATATGGAATATAAGGTATCCTGTTTCAATTACTTGCTTTGAAAAGTTTTATTACTCTGTGCTACTTCTTAGTTTATTCTATTGCTTTAAATTCAAAAGCAAATATTTCCTTTAGTCAATCTGAAGACTTCTCAGTTTCACCCTAGTGAAAAATGGAATGAAATTGCTCTTGAATCCATCCGAGTCACGCTGATGTTTCTCAGCTCTGATTAACAGGTACAGGTCAGTGTCTTGGAATCCGTTTTCCTAATAAAAGCCACTGCTTAAACAGTGCTGCTTCTACGATGTGTCATAGAGTATTTACGTCATTCTCCTGAACATGGCTTAAATAGCAAGATATTACTGACTTCTAGGGGGGAGGAATTAACTTCTTTCATCCTCATTTTTTTTATATGCCATTCCTCATTGTACTTTTCAAAAAGCAGGAACAATACAGTTAAAAGCACATTTTTACCTTTATTTGTATCTGAACCATCTGCACTATGGATTTACAGCTTTCATGAAAGGACAGCATCTCCCACACATGGTGCTTCTATCTCTTTCAAGACTAATATTTACCACATCTCTCCAAGACCCTCAGCATATGATTTATTTCATTCGCTCAAATAGCAGTAGGTCAAATGCATATAAGAGCATTACTACTATTTCCTAAGCCCAAGGAGCATTAATAGTATTTTCTAAGCCCAAGTCAGAGATCTCAACAGGATGATATGTGGAAGTGACAAATGTAAGAGCATACCTGAAATGCAAAGGACTGTCTTTTATGTTTTTTTGCATTTAGTGTCCTTTCCTAAGGATTGTCAGTCYGGAAGAAAATGCATCTCTTCCTAAGCTCAGTGAAACAAGGCTTTCCATGAACTCCTTAAAGTTCTTTAGTACTGTTACCAAAATGTGTATGATATATACATATTTCTATACTGCAGCTCTATTCTTTAAATATCCTTTTTTACGCAGTAAAATGARGATAATATTTTAGATTTTTACAGCATTCTAAAAAATTCACATTATTTAACTTTTTAATTAAAATAGCTAATTTTAGACACTACATTTTTTGTCCTTTACATTGTAAAATACTTCACAGCCATAGTATGTGTTTTTTTAATACAAAAAAAAAAAAAAAAAAAGGAAAACAACCTTCATTTTTATCATCCAAACCAGATACAAGAAAATTCATGTCTTACAAAGGCTGATTACAGATGAATTTCCAGAACCCCTTGTCTGCATTTTGCTCTTTGTTAACAATAGTGATGCTTTTTTTCAAACATTTTTATTGCAATGATACAATTATTTCCATKATTAAGTATTTATACTGATTATGTACTTCCATTTTCCACAAAGCTAGTCAGTATTTGTGGGGGAAGGAGGGTGGATGTGCAGAGATAGAACTCATTCAAACCAGAATCAACAAACACTCCATTGGCTGAGACTGTAATAGTGTATCATAGACAAATATACTGTCACAACTTTATGTYCATGCATGTTAGATGTTTATATACAAGTGATATTAAAATTTTATTCCACACTTCAGTGGTTAGAATTCTTCATATTATTGAAAGATGTAAAATAAGTAGAAAAAAAAGAATTTTGGAAAGGAAAACTTWATTGTCCACTAGTCTCAGCCCATTACCTTGCTGCATCACTTCRCAATCTATATTTACATTGATTCAGAAGTGCTTTTGCAAAATATCAGCTGTTCTATTAAAAGTATATAGGAATTATCAACATATTTAAACAAATAAAATATCACACACCGGCAAAGTAAAACATCTTTGTCAGGTTTATGGTAATGCTACGCTTGAGGAAATTACAGTAGTTGCTGTATGTCAGCTTTAACATTCTGAAATGTGTGATGTAAAGTCTCATATGAATTTAACTACGTATTACTATTTTGCTATAAACTCTTCCTGTGAGCACAGGGGATTATAAAATAATATTTTTCCTCTTAGTCTGTCTTCAAATTAAATAGTCCAACATCACAGAAGAAATGTGAGTGAATGACAATACAAAAGAAAAAAAAATCTAGCTAAACAAAATAAAGCTGCTCATCTAACCAGAAAAATATGGCTGAGCCATACAACTACAAAACTGCTAAACCATGGGCATCATCTTCATATTCCTTTTAGAGAGGCAAGTCTKCTTTAGGTGACAATTTTGGCAGAATCTGGATACATACTGGGATTTTAAATARCACGTAACTTACTCCATATAATGGAATATTTACCAAAAATGAATGAAGTTTAGCCATAAGGAAAAAATAGGTGAAACAGAAAATTGCAAATCTTTATCCAAGCTAGCTCTCTCTTTGCCAAATATCTGAGGATGACCTCACAAAACAACTCCCGCAATGTCTGTATGAAATTGTCTATAACTGCAGAAGACTATCCAGATGGTTAATATAACAGGCTGTATAGATGTGTCCCACAAGATGCTTCAAAGGAAGATGTAAAAAAATCTTTCAATGGCAGTTAAGTAGTGTCTAAGAATAAACTTCCTGCAGCAGATGAGAAGTAAATAACTGTATTGACTTTTATACTTCAGCAATATCTACCTCACATTTTATACTCTATTTATTACAGTTAGATTAGTTTGATGTAGTTCATCAAATGCAGTTATATCCAAATCTTGTTAACATGCATTTGGGATGATCACATAGTAAACGATATGAGAATTGATGCTGGGGAGCTCTATTGCCTATGCTGTGTGAGGTGTCACTGCAACTAAGACTGGAGGGGCTAGAGCTGGATGTTGGGCTGGATCGCTGCTGAGCAGGCTAAATCTCAGGAAAGGCACACACAGTTTTGATGGAGGTCATCAGGTCCACCACCCTACTTAAGTAGGGTCACCTACATCTGGCTTCACAGGACCATGTACGATGTCTTTTGAATATATTCAAGGTTGCAAAATAAAAAAATTCCCTGGGCAACCTGTGACCATGCACAGTCCCCCTTAGAGAGAGAAAGTGTTTCCTGATGTACATAGAGCATCTCCTGTATATGAGCTTGTGTCCTTTTCCTCTGGTCCTAYCACTGGGCATGACTGAAAGGAGCCTGGCTCTGTCTTCTTTGTACYCTCCCATCAGGTATCTGTATAAATTGATGTCCCTGAGCYTTTTCTTCTCCAAGCRGARTAGTCACMGCTCTCTTAGCTGTTCCTCATATGATACTCCAGTGCCCTCATTATCTTAGTGAGCCTTTGCTGGACTCTCAGAAGTARTTCAGTCTCTCTTGTACCAGGAAGCCCAGAAGTGGACACAATATTCCAGATATTTTTGATAAGTAATTGCACAAAGGCTAGTATATAGAATACATAGGATGTGCTGGATGGTTAAAACTSAGGAAACTCAGAACTGGAAAGTTCCACAGCATGAGTATTTGCCCAAGCCACTAAGCCGTATTTTGAGGCAGGGCTTACTAACAAAAGACCGTGGTTATGCTGACATGACCAAGACCATGTCTTCTGCCTGTTCTCTGAAGAACAGCCCAAATCYCATATGCTTACGTGAGACCTATGATGTCCGTTTGCAGTTATGTGTGTATATGGCTTCTCTTATGCTTTACATAACAGATTAATTTAATRTCCAGTTATATTATGAAGCCTACAAATTTCTCTGGCAGAACTGTGTCCCCAGTACTTTTTATATTTAAGACAAATTTTCTACCTAATATCTGTGAAAAATTCTAAAACAGATGCTCCAATAATGTAAGACAAAAAWAATAAGCAGTTCTAGTGCAATCAATGTTTAGTTCCCAGCAGAACACATACAACTTTCATTAGAATTCATGAAGTTTTGGCACAATAAGTATGTGCCCAATATTATCTTCCCAGAGGAGAACTGTACCCAGCATTTCTGTTTATGTATGAGATTCCATACTCCACATCATAACTTAAAAATTAATTTAAAAAAACCACACAAACAAACAAAAAGTAATTAAGCTAAACAAAACAAAACAAACACGTCTAGGGAATCAGTATAGAGCTTACAGTGACCACAAAAAGAATTAGCCATATGCTCTTCTTTTGCTGTATAACACGGGGGAAATCTTTCAAGGAATTTTTTTGCCTTGGTGCAATAGTTTTTTTGCCTTTGTTTTGTTCTCTGCATKGGAGTATGCCAGCAAAACTTTAGAAACAAACAAGAATGTTTTCCAAGTGTTTCTGTCTTTCTTCCACTTTCCCACCCTTCAAACAGCAAGGTACAGTTAAAAATTACAGATTAGAGGTTGAGGAATGAGATATTCTAACCTTGTCATGGAAATCTATAAAAGATTGTACAATCTCTGATTTGGCTTTGATCAGACTAGGTGTAATCTACATAGTCAAATTTGTGATTAGATAGGGTGTAAAATGTTTTTATACTTACAGCTTTGAATTTTTTTAGGCATTTCATATTCTATGAAAAAAAGACTTTTTTTTCAGGAGCCATTAATCTAAAAAAAATGTGTAAACATTCCTGAGTTAGAATAGCATCATATTCTACCTCTTGGAGTGTTTCATTTACCATTTGGACACAGGAACCTTAATTTTCCTTGTAGAGTTTCTCACATTTTCAATTGCCTGTTATAGTATTTTTCTGTAGAAGCCTTTTTTTTTTATGCTCCACAGAGGATTCTATATACAAAAGAAAACTGATCTGAATGTTTATCATTTACTCATTACAACAAAAGTGTCTGAGAAAAGCATAAATTCAAAAGTAACATTTTAAAATATACTTGCTTTATGAAATTTTCCAAAGATTTTAATCTTCAGTGTAAAACTGCAGTTTTGAACATAAGCGTCATCTACTTAGATTTTGCTTTTACAGGCACTGAGAATTCAAAGATATGCATTTTAAATTGTGAACATATATGTTAATAATGTTAATAAGTTATGAAAAACAACCAATAGAAACTGAAATTGTGTGTAAATTCTCCATTCTTTTATCCCTATTTTGATTTTTTTTTTCCATTCAGATTACTATTATTGACTTGGTGAAGAGTTAATAAACACAGATCCCACATGTGGATCTGTGGTGAGTTGACCTTGGCTGAGTGCCAGCTCCTCACTGAGCWCTCTATTGCTTCYCTCTTCAGCAGGACTAGGGTGGAGMAAAGAAGATAAAAAAACCCTCATAGGTCAAGAYAAAGACATTTTACTAAAGYARCAGTGAAGGTYGAGTTCACACAAGCATATSAAACAAAGATTTATTCTCTACATTCCATCAGCAAGATATGTCTGGCCACTTTTCAGAAAGCAGAGCTTCAGCACTGAAGTGATAGCTCTGTAAGGAGAATGTTTAAATAACGTGCCCATTTCCTCCTCCTTTTCTTAGGTTTTATATCTGATCTGACAATATGTTGCATAATATCCCTTTGGTCATTTTGGCCCAGCCATCTTGGTTGTGCCTCTCACAAAATTTGCCCACCCTCAGTCTACTGGTTGGGGAGTGGAAAGTTGGGGAGGMAGAACTGATGCTGTGCCAGAGCTGCTCAGCAGCAGCCAAAATGCTGGTATGATACCAAACCTTTCCAGCTACCAATGCAAAGCATAGTGCCATGAGAGCTTCTCTGGGGACAATTAACTCCATCTCAAACAGACCCAATACAAGACTAAAAAGAATAATGCATGAATCAGCTGATGTTACCTAACTCAGCACTTCATATTATAAGGAAGAAAAAAAAACTACAGAAGAACATGAACCCTAACCTTCATTATGCAAAATTATGTAAGTAAAGCAAAGAAGTAAAGAAAAATCATTCTGCAAATATAGATTGCAAGTTATTATGAAGCAATTAAATTGCTACATAACCCTCAGTRAAAATGGGACATTAGATAATTAGAAATGCTAATGTTAAGAAAGTTTGGACTTCATTCACATTTTAACTGCTAATTGCTGCAATTAAAAATGAGGATTTTGCTTTAATTTTAGTTACAAAGAGTTCAGAACTGAAACATATTTTGAAGCTGCCACTGCTGAAAATGAATGCTAAAYCATAAATTTGGATATGCAAAATACTCTCTTAGATTCATTAATATTAGCTTGTTTYTCAAGGAGATATCATACCCCTGGTCCAAAAAAAAGGCTCTTCCTTTATTTGAATAAATAAAATTTCAAATGTCTAGGTCATTAATTAAAATTCAYTGTTACAATATTAAATTATTCATCTAGTGTTATTATATGACCAAGTCAAATACAAAATCAAAGTTAATCACTATTAAATGGAAAATGAGGAAGAGAAAGGCACACCTCACAAAAAGAACCTGGATCAAGATTAACCAAATAATTGGATACAGGTTTACTTCCCACAGATTTTATAGGAGACCTTGGGTATCTGATTAGTAGGAGTAAAGGGAAGGTAGAACAC
Organism: Malurus melanocephalus; assembly: GCF_030028575.1. Classification (NCBI taxonomy): domain Eukaryota; kingdom Metazoa; phylum Chordata; class Aves; order Passeriformes; family Maluridae; genus Malurus; species Malurus melanocephalus. Next base: position 1,345,699 of record NW_026623383.1, on the reverse strand, counting down.
ACRCATATCTAGAACAACCTCCAGGCAGCACACATCACATAGCATACATGACTAAAAAAATCAATAAGTCACAGATTATCAAGAGTTAGAGTATTGATKCTTAACAATTCATGTAAAAAGGTGTGCTGAAGTTATTACTTCCAAAGCAATTTCTATATTTAACTAGCTTTGTAACATCCTATCAATAAATTATTGAAAGGACATTARGAAATTCACTGTTTTCTGCATCTTCTATTAAAAGGTTTAAAATTTGTTATTTAGAGCATATTATTTTWAAAAATATCCAGAACAATCTTCTCCTTCCTTTTAACAGGGATAGCTAGACACAAGGTATTTTATCATTGCACAATTATTATCTGGCACTATTTTGAGGAAAAAAAACAAACCAACTAATATTATGGATCTTTATCAAAATGAAAGTAAAAAGATACATTATTTTGTGGGGTAGCTGAATTATTTGAAAAACAATTTTGAGATGTTACTCTGATTTGTGTTATAATGAAGGAGAAATAGGAAAAACAATCAGGCTGAGCCTCAATTATTTTATTTCACTCAAAAATGCAAGTTTGTTTTAATTTTACAGTAATTAGTCATCTACCAAAAAAAAAAAAGTTCAAAACCAGTAACTGAAAATTAAAATGTTCAAAATTAACATAAACATTTTCAAAGTAAACAAGTACTTTTATGATAAGCATCTTAATAACAGCAAAAATAAAAAGCTTCTAAAATGAATTGAAAGTGGTGGGAAAAGTGTTTTGAATTATTTCCTGTAGGTTTCTACTTCTGCCTGTGTATAAACTTTGTTAATGAATTATCATAGTACTCAAATCTAATTTTGGAACCTGGACTGGCAGTTATTAGCTACATACTTTGATAGTTCAAGTGAAATTAAACTATCTGTTAGATTTACTTTGGGACAGAAAGTTATGCTTTCAAAAACCACAATTATAACAAATATACTATTTAGAGTACTRTAGACCAGACTGATTAAAAGTGTAATTTTAATCAAACATATATCTGAATTTCAAACTWTCTGGGAAGATAGTTATACTATTAACTGAAGAATACCATAAATGTCTTAAAAAAGTGATTTTATATAAGTCACCCATCATTAGAAAAGCTAGCAGTGTGCYCCAGTCTCCGCTTACTTTTGAACCTGAATTTACCTTCTCTCTCCTTTCCTTTAGAAAAGTCAAGCTTATCTATCCAAGAGAAACAATTGACATCAAAGGATTGTTTTTCCACTCACCAACTCTAAGCTGYTTTTTCTTGTTCAAAGGAATTATTGAAGAGACCCAACACAGAATTTCAATCAGTATACAGTTTCTGGTTCATTGATTGGCTGATTCTTCTTCTAGTGAATAAAGGCAACAAAAGTCCTTTTAAAATCTGTTCTTCTCAGACAAGTTGCATTTGTGCTTTCTTTAAGCTACTCTTCATAATGCTGTGGTGTCAATGAATTTCTACCCATCCAGTTACTTTACTGTCCTGGACTGCAAAGTMGTTTCTCTCAACTGTTCTTCCAAAGCCAGAAGTGTTCAACAGTATTTCAATTAAAGTTTAACAGAGATGGAGTCTTGCAAATTTATCGAGATCCCTAACTATGAGAGATCAGACTGTCTCAAAATCTAATTCACTCTGTGAAAATGATCACTTACACAATCTGATTTTGCAAGTGCTAACTCTTTTGACCTCAGTAATTTTTGTTCCTTCAGTTCTTACATGTGTCACTTCTGATCTTTTTTTTTTTTTTTTGCTCCTGTTAAGATATTAATGCTGATGGATAAAGATTCAATCAATCTATAGTCTTCTTTTAGCATGTAACATCAGGGATTCTTAAAGAAACACTGATTTAAAGGACTTCTAATAATAAATTGAGTTGACTCATATATACAGCTGCTGCAGTGAGCAGAGTGGGAGGTAAGCTTGTATGTCTGCTAATTCTTTAAATTTATATGCCATATATATATAATTAATGTTTCAACTTTCTTATTTTTATTATCCTAATGCTTTGTATCTAATGAAACCTGAAATAACTGTGTAAAATGCAAAAAATTGCCTAATTCTGTAGTGTTAATATTGTTGCAATGAATCTCGTTTCTGGTTGCTGTTTWAGGAATATGACGACTTCACAGTTTTTAGAAGCTGTTGTATGAAAACAGGGTATATTTGAAGTGTTTCCTTACCTTGTTAGAAGTTTTTTTGGAAAAAAAAAAGATTCCTTGGCTCTTATTCAACATTGTCTCCTTTAAAATATTTGCGAAGTTTCTTACCTGAGATTCAGAAAAGGTTTCTATAAAATCTTTAGAAGAACAATTTCTGCCATAAATTCCCTAGCAAACATGTAATAGACAGAAGATGCCCAGCACTCTCAAGCGCATTCAAAAACCTGAAGACCTAAGGAACCCTGAAAGTCCATCAGGAAGAAGTCTCAGCAAACAGAAAATTCCTTGGCCCAACTGCAGGAAATCTCAACAAATCCCTGGTCCTTGATGAGAGCATCCTATCCTCTAGGCCTCCATGAATTGTCAGCTCCTGCAGCAGATACCCTAATWCCCAATAGTTAAAAGAACAGAGAAACAGCAATGCTGTTTTGTGATGAACACTTCTTCTATTTTGCATATGAGTTTTGACATTGCTTCAKATAGAGGACAGACACTTCATAGTTCTCTACAAAGATTTACAAAGACGTTTACTGAGAATCTTACATAACTGTCTCTTTCAATCCATACTCTATCCACAGAAAACGAGTGGGAATTCTCATGGTCTACAAGTAAATATGCACTGCTGCAGAGATGGAATACTATTGCATATTGGGCTCCATTAATGAAATTTGTGCCTGTACATTGAGAGAAGTGATTATTCTCCTCTGCTCAATACTTACGAGGCCACATCTGGATTAGTTTCCAGTTTTAGGTTGTTGGGTGCAAGGAAAAAAATGTCCTTGCATGGATATAAATGTGCAAATTAGTTCATTGGTTTCTTACATGCAGATGATGGCTTGCAATGTTTTTCATGCTTTTCTGTTGATATTATGGCTTTAAWGTAAAAGTGAAAAAACCCTTTTCCCTCTACTCCTCAAAATCAGGATTGGCCCTGATCTATTAAAGCTTGCTGCAGCTAACAGGTTCATTCCATTTGGGGAGTTATGAAGACTAGATGGTAAAAATCAGGCTGCCGCAAATTGTCAGGCAATAATTTGATTGGGAACTACTTCTTTGACTAATTTCTTCTCCCTAAACACATTATCAGAAGTGAAAACAGGACCAAAGTTGTGGCACCAACATAATGCTAAATCTCTCCCACATACTGTGGAGACTATTGCTAGACACCTGCCTGGCATTTAAAGTAGGCAGCCCTGTTCCTACTCTGGTATTATTTCTTCTTTCCCCTTCTGGAGTTTCTAGAGTGGAACTGCAAGAATACTTCATTTTGGCATTACTGTCACTGTGTAAGTAAACACTCATTACATTTATGACTCCAGAAATAGAAGAGACTTTTGATACTCAGCACCATGTTACAGCTGTGAGTTGGAAAATAAACACTTTTTAGCAAAGAGTAAAAAATTTTCTTGAGTTAAAGTACATTCAGCTGAAAAAAAAATACAATCTGTGTAGCCAATCAGGTTAGAAAATATTCAAATTATGCTACAATACTRTTTAAGGGAGTTTAATGAATGCTGACATAGTTAACTCAAATTTTGATATGATAAAAGTATTTCCAGGGTCTTTAGCCTGAAGCACAAACCTTGTCATTTAATARACCCCTTCGGGACTGTACTGTGCCAACTGGAAAGAGAGCAGCCTCCAGGGAAACTCTCCATGGCCTCCAATGTTTTGCTTGTGATRGGACTGGAGAGCTGGGAATATGACTGTGCTGAACTGGACATCATCTGACATATTTTCAGGAGATATGAAGAAGTCACATATCACTGTGTGGGTTTACTGGAATTAAACAGTTCTGTTTTGGCACTGTTTACTGAGTTTAGCTCTGTTGTACTGTGTCCAGGTTTCAACTGTGATGAAGTTGATTTTCTTCCTAGTAGCTGTTACAGTAATATATTTTGGATTTGGGATGAGAATAATTTTGGTAACACAYTGAAGTTTGCTAAGCAGTGTTTACACTAAGTCAAAGGCCCCTCTGTGTCTCACGCCACCCTACCAGTAAGTTGGCTGGAGGGCACAAGGAGCAGGGAGCRGACACAGCTGGGACAGCTGCACCAAACTGGCCAAAGGGATATTCTTTAYCATATGGTGTCATGCTCAGTATATAACCTAGGAGGAAAACTGGCTGAGAGCTGCTTCTCCAGGACTGGCTGGACATCTGCTGGTGGGTGGGGAGCAATTCCATTGTGCATAATTTTTTTCCTGTATTCAAATTCTATTAATATTATTATCTTCCCTTCTTTTTCTGTCCTATTAAGTTGTCCATATGTCAACCCATAAATTTTTCGCTTTTTCTTTTCCCCACAATTCTCTYCCTTATCCATCTGAGGCAAAAAGTAGTGAGTGTCTGTGCAGTGTTAACTGCCCATCACATTTAACCATGTCTTCCATGAAACCCAGCACAAGGCTTGAAGGTTTGAGATAACAACAGAGCTGATTAGAACATGTTAAAACAAATTTGTTATATGCATTCATTAGATTAGTTTAATAGCCACTGGTAGCAATATTTAGCAATAGTTGATATATTTACTCTCAGTGCTGTTGCACGTGTTCTTAGATGTGTCCTGWACTACATTATTTTCAGYGTGTGTTCCCTGTTACATTGTTTATCATCTCTGGGGGCTGGGTTTAGGTTATCATGTTGTRCTTTGTTACACTGACTTATGATATGATAAAACTGTTGGTCGTGACACTAATCTTGTACTCAGTATTKCCATCAACTCTGTTCTTCAGGAGCCATCTATTGGGAACTATTAATAATTACACCTTTTAACTTTTCTCAGAGAGCCAATCTAGGGGAGGGATATCTTATCCATCTTCTCCTTCTCCTCCAAAATTAAAATAGCTCTTGAGAATTTTAAATATCTATGGCGTTTTCAAAATATGATATTCCTATTTCTATATCTCCTTAACGCGTTGCTGGTCTTGTTTAAAGTAAAACAACTATATAAGAATACCACCCAGAGATCTGCCCTGAGGCTGAATAGCTGTGARTGACAGGGTGTGTGGGGTAGTATGGGCAAGTGCCTAGGACAGTGATCAGCTCCAGCCTTTTGGAATTAGTGCAAAATCTGAACCCTTGAATAAGTGCAGAATCTGAAAAGCTACTTAAATATTTGGAAAAATACACTGTTCCCTCGCAATTCCAGGGACACAAATCCCTGCAATGTGCTGAGGCCTGGCTCAGACCTACTGAGGCTGTTCTGTTGAGTAACCCAAGAGGAAGAGAAGGTCTCTGGATACAGTGACAAGACAGCATGTGGCAACTGCAGCCCTGGTGACAGGAAGCAGGTTATTCCAGCCTCAGGGGTAGGCACTGTGGCTATGGAAACTCCAGGGAAAGGCACTGCAGCTGAACCAAAGGACCAATCTGTGCCAATATCAGCCCTCCCAAAGGACCCTCCTGTTGTGGGGGTGCTGGAGGTTGAAGATCCTCAGCTGAGTTGCTGATCACTACCACAATGGTGCTCTGACAGCAGTAGCACACTGAGACTCTCTGTTTCCCATCCATAAGATGATTCCTGACCTGGAGATCTAAGGAGTAATCAGCAAGAGATGCTCACCTTTTAAGAGCCAGTTATGACCAGTGTGAAAGCCAGTGGAGAGTGGAGCAGTCGACCGTGGCCTGGATGAATCACACCACCCCTGAGTACGGCCATACTGGACATGCTGGAAGTTAAAAACAAACTGCACTCAAAGCAAACCGAGCAGTAAGCCACAAGTAATATCACTWCTGCATTTTTCTCCATCACTTGGGCAGCAGCAGGCCACAGTTTTTTCCATTTGGAGGGAAATCCACGTGTTGATGTTTCACTTTTTGCTAAGCAGTGTTTACACTAAGTCATGGACTTSTCAGTGTCTCACAGCACCCCACCAGCTTGTAGACTGGGAGGCACAGGAAGCTGTGAGGGGACAGCTGCATCAAACTGGCCAAAGGGATATTCTTTACCATATGGTRTCACGCTCAGTATATAAACTAGAAGGAAAATTGCCCAGGCATCTGTTTGTCTGTGGGTGGGGAGCAATTGCATTGTGCATCATATTTTGTGTGTTATTATTATCATTATTTTCCCTTCCTTTCCTCTTCGTATCAAACTCTTTATCTCAGCCCATAAATTTCGCCTTTTATTTTTTTCCCAATTCTCTTCTTCATCTCACAGTGTGGAGGGGGAGGGTGAATGGTGGCCAGGGAGTGAGAAAGTGGCTGTATGGTGTTTAATTGCTTGCTGGGTTAAGCTACTGTTATGCTATTTGTAACACTTGGGATAAAATACTGCATTATATCCTACTCTTAATAATTAATAAAATTTACTTCTTTTGTTAGAATCAAGTGTTCATTACTTATGAAAAGGATACAGTACATCTAATTTGCAATTTGCACTGGGACAGAGATACACAATCAGCYATTTTTTCCCAATGAATGTTTTATTCATTTTTTAATGCAATTTACAAATTGGATTATTGATTTAAAAAATAAGGCAACTTTATCTTRAAGTTAGTATTATAAAATATATATCCAGCACAGAGCAAGAACAAGACACCGAATGGTTATYGATTCAGAGAAAATCTTTAACAGACAGTATCAATATTCTTCTCTCCAGTTTCACTAGCACACTTTGTTTTCTAGAAAGGGAAATACAATGTTACTCAAAAAGTAGCATTCTATGTAAAAATTTTAAATATWAATTAAAGCAGCTTTTCAGGCAGTCTGAAATGCTTTCCTGGTTTCCTATATTGTAGCATTTTGCATCTTCTTCAAGGTTGTCCAAATAATCGTGCAACTACACACTGATCTCCCGTGCTGTAAAATCCACTCAGGAGGACTGTGTTCTCATGCATAAAGGTTTGAGAGATTAGGGACAGAAACTCTAATTTTCAAATAAAATATTTATGCTTTATAAGATTTTTTTGGCTTCATAAATTTCCAAAGAACAATATGACCGTGTGCCTCAGTTACTAAGGAAGCTGAACTGTTTGTGGCCTCCGGAGTCACGAGCTAGATTGAGGCTGTAACTGATGGAGCTGTTAATACATATATAATCCTCTAAGCACAGCTAGGCTTGGAGCACTCTGCTGTACCAAGGAGTAAGAGAAAGAGGATCTCGAGACTTAGTTTTCCTTTAGTTCCAGTTCTTTTAATGGCATCTTTTAAATTAGACACTTCCTGCTTGACAAAATCCATGCCAGACATCTGAGGGAAAGCAATCACCAAAAGTCTGCACTAACTAGAAAATAGACAGGGCCATTAATATTGATGGTGGTGGTTTCTTTTTTTCTTTGAAATAAAGGCACTGACAATCCTCACCCAATTTTTGGAAGAWTCCAATCTTTAATACATGTAAAGTTATCTTTTATGTTAACATTCTGATGTAAATTAATTAATCTGATACAGTGATTTTGCTCTGACTGTTAACTAGCTATGAGAAATGAGAAATTTCCAGATGTGCCTGTAAGAAAAAGTACTTTGTAGAATTTACCAGTCTATGYTTCTCATTGATGGAGTGATATGACTTTATTAATTTTCTTGCCAATATGCCAAGTCTGGGTCTAAGTATTTAGTTATTTTAAGATTTTTTTTTTTTTTCTTTCAGTTATCAAGTACAACTAGATATTTTCAATTGCAAGCTTCATTGTTCTTCTGGCATACTGTTCTGGAAAATTAAAACAACTCAACAAATGTATAAGCCCATTATGTCAGAGTTCCCAAAAATGCAAGATAAGTGGAAAAGTAAATAGCAGAAAGAGSAAGAGTCAGATATATTTTAGCTTAAAATAGTGACTATCTAATTTTCAATTAGCTGCAAGTTTATCATAACTACAGAATGTGATCCAGATACTGAGATGGAAACCCTGTGGGCAGCTTTTGCAAGTACATGTAGAAGCATAGATTTATTTTTTAATGACTGGTTTGTCACTACAAAAGTCACTCAATATAAACTAAATCCAAATAATTACTTTAAGTATAAATTGTAGAATTAATGGGAATATTTTAGCTTTAAAATTTGTATTCACTAGTAATATCCTCTGTAAATATAAAAGATCAAAGAAAAGCTTGCTATAAATTATGTAGGASAATAGCTTCCATTGAGAATTCAAGAAAACATAATCTTCTTATTAAACTTTTCATCTCATTCAGATCTTTAAGTCAAAGTAATTTTCTAAGAGTTTGAAATGAAATATAAACCTGGGTCTCCTGCCAACATGTTTCTATTAAAGAGATATTTTACTAGGATATGACCACAAACCTTGATTTGTTTCCTTCCTTGTACCTTATGTAACTTTCATTTTCTTGGACATGTTCTCATTCAATGACAGATATACTTCAAATGTCACATTATGCACATTTTCTGGACTTGATTCACCCTTCTACTCTTTCATTTAAGTGTAATTGTATCCTTGTTTCTTCCAACAAAAGGATTTAAATTCTCAGTAATCAAGACTAATTAAAAATGGTTTCAGGAAGTAATAACACCAAGACTAGAAGAATAATRAATGTCTTTCCGAGTCTTCCAAATGCAAATAATCTCTGGTTTGTTAGGTCTCTGACAAACGCTTTCAAAGTAATACTCACAGATGTATGGGATACTTTAGGGAGACTTAGATACCTTAAAACAACAGTCTAGTACTACCTCCATGAACACTATATAGGTCGGGACATGCAGCTGATAATACTTCTCTCATTTATTCCCCAATTCCACTTGCTGCAGGAGCTAGCTTTAAATTCACTTGTCCTTTCAGAAGAAATGAAAGGTATTAAAATRTTGAAGACTATAGAATATGGTTTTGGCATCTTTTTTTTTCCTTTTTCCTTTCATTTTCTCCTTTCTTTTCCACTTTCTTTTCTTCATTCCTTTCCTGCTTGAGTACTCAAAAGCAACAGGTGTACTAGGATTTCTCATGCTAAAATGCATATTTTGGTCCTACCAGACTACTCAGAAGTCAAGAAAAATGGGGACTCGTCTATGAAACCTCTTTCAAGACAGTTACTGAATACTCAGGTCTCAGACCCTGGATAATATMATTGGGAATTACAACTGAGAAGAATGCCCACATATGTTAGATGGAAAAGAGGATACTTTGAGTATCTATTTGAGTGTATCTATGGGAAAGGGCTTTGTTTATAGGGGACAGAGACAGCAAGAGTGGAGGGAGGTTATGGAAAGTCAGAAAAGGGCAGAGAAAGCAAAGAACAATGGCAGAAGGGAGCGAGTCTGCATCATTTGTCAGCTGTTCACCAGTTCCTCTGCCAAAGACATTGGAGAAGTACCCTGAGAGACTGACACAGGTTAAAGAGATCCACGAGCCACCAGTTCCCTAGCAAAATTTAAAGTACTGGGGAAGATTCTAGGAGACAGAAAGCATAATCATRTTTTGCCAGTACTTGGAGGAAATAAGAGAAAATCTTAAGGTTAGTACAGCCTGCATTTTAGACATTCTATTTCTTCTATTGTAGAATGACTTGGTTAAGAGCAAGATAAGTGTATCATTAATTTCACTGAACAGCAGAATAAGAAGAGCAAAGGTTCTCCAAAGAAACCAAATTTCAGACTTTGGATATAGAGACATAAGAAAAGTGAAAGAAATTTTATATATTCATCAGTCATCAAAATGTGGATATAAAACAGTTGTGAAATTGTTGTTGATTTACAATAAATGTGGAGAGGCACAGAATCTGAAGAGCCATTTGGCTGGCAGACAGAAAGTTTAGACAAGGGCATTTGAAACAAAAATGTGTTTTATTACCAAATATGAAGTACAGGCACAGAAACAATAAACAGAAAGTTTTGGAGTCACATCTACAAAGCAGTAGGGAGATTTGGTTTAGCTTAGTTTTTGTGCAGGACAAGTGTAATTTTAAATACCTGTTTACAGACTTCATAAAAAGCTAATCAAGAYGAGGCAATGCGTCAGAATCTACATCCCTCTTCAGAATGTGCAAAGGGACTTACCTCCATTTTGCTATCTGGTGGAGGCCTGTGTTCTCAAAAATCTATTGACAAAGAGTAGCTGTACACAAAATTAATGAGAAATCACTTTCAAATAATTCACTTTTCAAACTGCATTTTATTATTTCTTTACATCATTTATGGTTTATAGACTCTATTCACAGTAGTACCCCTCTAGTTTAACCAAACTGATCACCTGAAGCCTTAGGAAAGTTCAAGTACAGTCAATTAACATCACTGACASTAAAGGTAGCATTACTTTTCTGCCAAGAATATTGTCCTACTTTTCCTTTTAAGTCTCATGTGCTTTCATACTTTCAAATAACCTAAGTTTACAATCATATGTCATTTTTTTGCTGCTAAAGGAATACACAAAAACAGACTTCAAAGCCATCTTTGTTTTGTACATGCATATCAAAGAAAACATCTATTTTATTTTGCTGCATCAAAGGCTATTAAGTACTATTTTAACATTTGGGAAATAACACAATTTGACATTCAATGAACTTAATGTTCATCAATGTGCCTTCATTAATTCCTCTGCTAGATTTTAACTTTTGAAGTCACATCAAAAGTTCAGAAATGATATACACAAAAAAATCATTTATACATATAWACACACAGACATATGTATTTATATAAATATATAGAAACATGCTTTCATAATGGACCATTTTATTCAGATAAGTTTCAAAGTGTATAATTATGATTGTCAKTGTGTTAAAATTTTGTAACATACATTAATTCCATTAATTATTGGTTTGTATTTAATTTATACAATCACCTCATAGGTACTATGGTTTTCTCATTCTTTTCTTCTTTGATTTATTTATGGAAATCTTACATCTTCTTGAAAAGTTCCAACYCTGAGTATTTTAAGCTCTTTTTGAGGTGAATCAAAGTCACTTAAAAGCAATCCCTAAAGTTCCTTCACTACACAACAAATGAATCTTTCTTCACAAATACATTTTAGAATAGTGATATGGATTTAAAGTCTCAAGTAGAGTGTGACTCTGATGCTATTCAGTGGAGAGATAATATATGCTTGTGGAGATGCCTGTGGTTTTCAGGACAAAAMGTTTTATGGTTGAAAATAAACTTTTCTGCTTGACTGGTCTCTTCTACAGCAGTACCATGTGGCAYTAAGAATTCTCATTTCTTTTCTCTTACTTTCTCTGTGCCATGGAATGGCTGAAATTTGTTCGATTTTGGTGTTTGTTTTTCTTTGTTGTTTTTAAACAACTTTGCTTGTCATGGTCTGGGATGATTTCAGATCTATGGTTCAATGTTTTCAGTTGGTCCAAAGTACAGCTAGAACTAATTATTGTTTAAAGTATTCTCATCAGATGAAAGAAGATCAGTTAGATTGGAACTTATGACCCATTATTGAGTCATTGTATTCTTTGCTAAATAAAGTACAGCATTAAGCACAGATAATCAATGACATTATAAACATTCTTGATTTTTTTTTTCTGCAGATGTTCTAAAAATTTCATGTATTAAAATAAGAAGGACTTTGTAAGTATTTTAAGGAAAGAACAAATAAAGGCGAGAAAACAGAAGATGGTAAATACAACAGCTAAGATTATTCAGGCAATTAAAGATAAGAAAAAACAAAGATATTTGCAAAAGCAATGGTAAATGGAAATATATCCAATTTACCCTAGATAAGAGCTCACACTTCAGATATTAACTTCAAAATTTTCTGCGTTAATATTTTGAATAATTTGCTTTTGAAAGAAAAGTTTTGTCATGTAATGCCCTCACATATTGTTTCTGTAGTTACTTGTTTGTATTGCYATTCCTAAGTCTTCCCTCTCCCACCCAGTGTACAGATTTCAGAGAATAATAGAACAATTTAAGACTGAAGTTGAATCCAGAAGCTGACTGCCAGTTCTCTGGTCAAAGCAAGCCTACAGCAGAACAGGTTAATCACAGCCATGGCCAGTCAAGTCTGGACACATCATACAGACTTTACAGCATTTGATGATCACTATAATAAAATAAATAATTATCACTGAATATTCTGAGTTGGAAGAGACCCACAAAGATCATCAATTCTAGCTCTTCAGTGAATGGTCCATAAGGGGATCACACCTGTGACTAGGTGTTATTAACACCATGCTCCAACCAACTACATCCTAGCATTTAATTAGAATTTCCTACATTCCCAGTTATAGCATTGCTTTTTGTCCTATCACTGTGCACTCTGGGAGGAGTCTGGCTCTATGTCCTCTGTACCCTCCAGTGASATAGCAATAGGCAGCAATAAAGTCGACTGTGAGCCTTCTTTCCTTGGTACTTAACAAATCCAGCTCCCCAACTCGCACCATCTAACCTGTGCTCCAACCCTCAGCCACCTTGGTGGACTTAGTCCAATACATAAATATCCTTCTTGCAGCAGGGAGCCCAAAAACTGTATACAGTACTCCAGATAAGGTCTTGCAAGTGCCAAATAGAGGGYTGGGATCACTTCCTTGGCCCTGCTGACTACACTCGTGCCAACATAGTSCAGAATGAATTTGATCTCCTCTGCTGCAAGAGCATGTTGCCAACACAAGTTCAACTTGTCTGAGCAGCTGGGGTCAKGTTAGGAAAGCTAAAGCCCTGACAGAATGAAACCTGGCTAGAGATATCAAGGGCAACAAGAAAAGCTTCTGTAGGTACCTCAGTGACCAAAAGGAAGACTAGGGAAAATTTGGACCCCCTCCAAAAGAAAATGGGAAACCTGGTTCCCAGGATACGGAGAAGGCTGAGATACTCAAGAACATTGTCACCTCAATCTTCACCAGCAAGTGTTACAGCCACACTTTCCATGTCTCAGAACACAAAAGCAGGGACTGCAAGAATGAAGAACATCCTGCCATAGGAGCAGCACAGGTTTGAGAACATTTAAGGAACCTGAAGGTGAACAAATGATGTGATGTACAGCCACAGGTCCTGATGGAACTGGCAGTGAGGTTCCTGCTGACTGGMAAAAGGGGAATATAAGTCCCATTTTTAAAAATAGAGGAAGAAAGACCTGGGGAACTACAGGCCAGTCAGTCTCACCTCAGTGATCAGAAAATAGAATCATTTAGGTTGAAAAAGGCCTCTGAGGTAATCAAATCCAGCTGAGCTTTGGCATCCCTTATTTCATTTCTACATGAGTCACCTGTGTCTGTGTATCCCTTCCATGAAGACTGTTTCTGCTTCCACTATCTGAATATCTTCACGTCTGAGCTCAGTCAGGAACTCTGTGTTCATCCAGACTTGCCTTCTGCCTTGCCTGCTTGTGAAGAAGGGACAATTCTCATGCCCTGAAGAGGTGTGCTTAAAGATTAGCCAGTTCCCTGTGACCCCTTTGAACTCCAGGACAGTTTCCCGTGGGATCATGCCACACAGCTCCCAGACCAGGTTGAAAATATGCTCTTCTGAAATCCAGAGATGAAATTCTGGTATTGTCTTACTCACTCTTCTTGGGACATGAAATTCCACAGCCTCTGCCTTGCAAACTATATGGTTGTTTGTTTGCAGGCACTGTCCACTGTGCTAAGGAGCGAWGAAACTGCTCATAGCAATTGCATTCAGAGTCCTGCTAACACACCTTGTGACTGCCATCACCTCCCTATGCTCCTTCCAGTTGTTCTGATTTGCAGCAAATGGAATTATACASAGGTATCTGCTCATGCACACAGAAAAGCACTGATTGCTACCTGTCACAGGAAGAGATGCTCAAATCTTGTGTTTTTATTCAAACCAGGACTGAAGCAGTTTAATTTTAGATTTCATAACAAGCAATCAGTTAATGAGACATTCAGGAACAGATCGAGGAAAAAGAAGGGGRGAGTGTGCAGGTACCCCTAACTACTAAATTAGAGAAAGACATACTAAAACTCAAAATGTAATAAAAAGCCTAGTTTTCAGAAATTTTCTCAGTTGAAATTCTCATATTCCTTTTCCTTTCAAACCTCCTCACATTGTCTGAGCTAGGTGCAAAATAAAAGGAATAAGTAAATTGCCAGTGGGTTAACTTGATGGATAAAATATCATCAAAACTATGATATRTTTCTACTCTAACTGCTGTGCAGTTCAACTGCTTTGGACTACATGACCTGTGAAGACCATTTCCAACATACAAGACTCCATAATTCTAAATATATATTTAGATAAGATAGAAATATATAGTTTACAGCAACAATCATATGGCAATTTGAACATTTCTCGTTGTTGGCAGGTTTAATAAAACAATCTTTAAAAGCATTAGATGTCCCTTGTGCTGTCAATTACATTATCATTAAATTTATTTCCATAGCACTTATATTCTCCATATRCCTAGTTTACAGTTATTATATGCAGTTTCATTATCAATGCTTTTCACTACCAAAAGCAGCTGAATGAATGTCTCTAGTATTAAGGTCCAAGGGATGCATTTGTATTGACTAACTAAATATAGGTGTGGTGCAAAATCACTGGAGTAAGAAAGCTGATAAGYCTTAGCTGAACAGCACTTTAGAACACTTTAGGAAGAAAAAAATCTTTTGTTACCTTCACTTAGATGTGAGTTCACAGAAAAATAGAAAACATACGTAGGAGACTTAGAAGTGATGTATTTCTGTGAATCTTTGTCATCTTTCAGTGCTATGCACTGGTTCACACCTCTGAATAGACTACCAGATCTGGTCAGCAATGTGTGCAGGATTAAGTTAAACCCTGCCTGAAATGTACGATAAGTTCAAATACTATGCAGTGTGAGCCGCCAATAAACTGCTTTGAATGCAAAACTGTGGAACTCCGTGATTCTGAACTTGTATCATGGTTTAAACCAGCAGTTTCAGCCATGCCAACCCACCTGACATCACTCCAGTGAAGCCTTACTGTGTAGGGAATCGTAGCTGCTCAGAAGGAGCGAAAGAGAGCTGAATCAGAGGCGGGGGGTGGGGAGATACTTGTTTGCTAATCTTGAAGTGGCATTTACCATTTGAATCTGTCAATTTGAATATAGGTCTCTCCATTTCACTCAGCTCAAATCTTAGAAGAACATACATGAGATTAGGGCTTAGTACTCAAATATCCCAGAGGTACACACATCTTCTATTTTCAGAGACACTGCTGCTGCAAAAGTGATTTAAAACATATTTTTAAATTATAAATAAACCTTAAGTTAGCATATMGTAAATACCAACATCTGCTTAGGCAACCAGGGTTCAAACAATTCTCCCACAATCAGGGGTTAAAAGGCCTCTTGATTCTGTTTTGGTCCACACTCATGAATAGTCCAACTTTGAATGAAATGATTCCTTGTTTTATATCTTTGGATGAAATATCATTTATCTTACATCTCCRAGATGGCAATAATTTCCCATACTTCTAAATATATAGAGAACTAATAACTCTCACTTTCTCAAACCCATACACRATGGTGTTACCTCAATGCTCTTTTTAAAAATCACATTGCCTCTAGTATGAAACCAGACTACCTTTGTATAATACTACAGTGTTTCAACACCTAACTGTATATAAATTCAGGATACAGTTTGATAATGTGATCTGGGATGTAACTGTGAGGTTTCTGTTTTTATATGAGTCTCTCAGATAACATTTTACTTATTTAAAATTGTGAATTGGATGTAATATTTGTTTGTTGCATATGAAAAGACTGAATTAGAGAATGTCTCACCCTAAATTCATGACTGTTTTTTCTCTAGAGGCTATAACTTCTTCAAAAAGAAATCAAACTACCTTTTGCAAACAATAAGCATTTCCTAGCTAATAGAAATTTGATAGCTTTAGACAAATGCAGTCACCCAAAGAACAGGTGGATGATGCAAATCATAAACCAGTTTTAACTCTTGTGCAAACAGTTACTACAGTTCAAGAAAATGATAATATTCTATGCAATTTTTATGTGACTAAATGCCTTCATAAGCTTATTCTATAACAATTTATTATTCTCTGTAAATCATCTTCATTTGAAGAAGAGACTATAAATAGGAAAACTGAAGTAAAGTACAGGAAAGCGGAGAAAAACAACTGTGATGAGACTGTCTTTGCATAGTTCAGCTATATTTCTACTTATGAACATCTTACCCATAAATTAAAAAAAAAAAAAAATTAATACCAAGCAGTAAGAATAGGCAAGAAGAAGAAAATACTATTTTAGAGAGCAGTTAAAATGGTAAGATACTCCTTAGTCTTACAGCCAGTATAAAGTGGGAGCCTTTGTCAACTGCCTTTAGCAATTGGAGAAATTTTAAAGGACATTTGAAATTTCAGAAAATAAACATGGAAACATAGTTGTCTTCTTTAAAAGATAAGAATCAAGTGTTTATATTTGTAGACTTTTTGACTGCAGTAACTAGAATAAACTCCCTTAAGTATGTGGAGAAACAGAAGGAGATGAGAAGTCATCATGGATTTATCACGAGCACATGCTGTCAACCAATCCAATCACCCTGTCTGGCATGTTAGGAGACCCTAAAAGGAGAGGAAAAGCAGCAGATGTCATAACTTCCCTTTCCTAGTTCTTTTGATGTGACATTCTGATAAACAAGCTAGAAAAGTATGATGCAGATGAAAGGGGTGTAAACCAGTAGAAAAATTGTACTTGGAAAGTCGTTATTAGTAGTTCCCTGTCAGAAYGGAGGGTTCAATCAAGACTTGTTCCACAAGAGAATGATCTATTTTTACTATTACTTTTGTGAATGGTAGAAAAAAGGAAATATTTATGAAAGTGATACATGAAATGAAACCCTGGGGAGCACTAGGAAAAAAGACTAGAATAGAGAGTCCGAGACAGACCAGACAATGGAGTGGCAAGTGAGAACAAAACAGTGCAGAGCCCATTTACAACGCACCACGCCTCAGAAAAAWWAAAAAAAAATTCACATACAATGGAGAGTAACCMGGCAGGCAGTGATAGTTCAGAGGCAACCTGGGAATTTTATACATACAAACTGTACAGAAGTTGAAATGTCATATTGCACAGGAGGGAGATCTCAAGCTATGCTTGTAACATAAGAAGTATTTTTTTCTCTCACATTAATAAGCCTTGTTTAGAGAGCTGCACTGAGTTTTGTGCATAAGCTGGAGGTAATCAGGGGACAGAAACATGAATGATTGGASTCTTAGAAAGACATCAGCATTGATGAAAGATTGAATGACTGATGCCTGCTAAACTTAGGGTGAAGAATGAGAAAATAAGAGAATGAAMTTTCCAGAATAAGTGGATAAACTGCTTCCAAGCCCAGGGAGAGTCAAATAGGTCAAACAAAAGGAACATAAAAACACATCATGTCAGATTTTTCCAGAGCTATGTAAATCAATCCTARAAAAAGTATAAATATGTTCTAATCTGGACTGATGAAGATATAGTTGATCCTGCCTTAGGGTAAGCAAATGGCTTGAATAAGCTCTATTTTTCCTTCATTTTCTATGCCTGGACAGCAGAACAGACATTTAATTTCTTCATATATGCATAATGGAGAAAGTAAAAAAAAATGTGCAAGTACTACTTGCATGGAGTCTATGAATTCATTCCTCGCTAGTGACTTGAAACATTCAGTTTATACTGATTAATTGTTTTCATTATGTGGAAAAAACTTGTGGAACTAATGATAATGCTAATTTTTGCATTTCAATGCTTTGAAATGACAATAGCATGGTAATGATGAACCTCATTACTTTGTGCATTTTATACAAGCCATAGAACATGTACAAAACAGTTTTCTGATTCAAGTCAGCCAGAAAATAAAGTTACTCCCCATGAAAAATAYGTGTTTTGGTCCATTTATGTCTGTCTTAGCCTGTTTTCAAATTATTTGTGTCAAATGTAGAGTAAGATAACTTGATATAGGTAAAAATGTAAACCCATGTTTGACTCAGCACAAAGTAATGAAGAACAACCAGATAACGGCCACACAAATTCTRTTGATTGAGTTTTCTCTAATGATTATGGAAGTATCTGAATACAAATTCACAAATGTACACGTGGATGGAGTAAATTTCCTTTTTTAGTGCCAGGAGTAGTTTCCAAATATTGTCTTCTAGGACTACTAGATGTGTGGTCAGACAGAAAAAAAAGAAATAATACAAAGTATCTAAACTGAGTTTTAAAAAAGAAAAGTTTGTCTGGGAGGGGAMTTCTTACTCATTTCAGTAAATTTGTGACTACATGCTTACATAAATAATCTTATGGGATCTTGAAAAAGATGTGATTGGAAAAAATACAGCAGTGATTAAAGATACCTGGGCAAAACATTGTTTATAATGGGCAGGTAGTGTTTTACACTGTTAATGTGTGAAACAAACTTGTGTCAAATTACAAGTTATAKCTTGTACTTGTATCTTGTTACAGCTTGTACTTGTATTCAAGTTACATTGAATAGAAACATAACTGAGCAGATACCTCTTCTGTTCAACAGATTCCCCAAATTTGAAATTTAAATGTCTCCATACACTCAATATGCACTAGTCAGCACTAGATGTTTCACACATCATGCTGATCATGTGTGACTTTATCATCTCTGTAAGATAGTGCACACTGATATTTCTTTTTAACTCTTCCAGATTAAAAGTCAAAACGGTTCTGTGATATAGATCAAATATATCAAACCAGTTCAAAATTTGCTTATCACAGAGCTTGATGCTGATGTGCTTCTTCAACCATCCTGGGTTTCTGTCTGCAGGGCTATGTTGGTGTGTGCCCTGCTGGGGATATTAGCCCTGACAAACAACTAAACACCCACCCAACCCCTCCCTCAGTTCCCAACAAATGGGCAGGGAAAACGGGATGACAAACATCATGGATGAAGATAATGACATGGAGATCACCAATTTATCTTGCAAGCACAACAGGCTCAGCTTGGGACAAGTTGCAATTAGATATCCACTGTTTGAATTGATGATGTTGATCCCTTGGGGTGGAGCAAGAAGTCTGCCAAACACAAAGTCTGATGGGTTAAAATACATTTGGGCTAGGTGAGAGMACCCAGGTGCCTCCCCTGGGTGGGGGAAGCTTGCAATCCTCTGGAGGAAGGTCTCAGAAATGAGTACAGGGTGGCTTTRTGGCTCCTGGATAATCATCCCTTCTCAGCTGCCTCTCATGTCAGTGCAGGTRAGCCAGTGAAGCCCCTTCAGACTTCCCTGGGGGAGGAGGGGGAAGTTTTATAACTGAGCAAGTTGTGTATGATAAGAAACACCAACTGGCCTTGCAGGATTTGCCTCCCATCAGCCTCAAASTCGTGTCTGTAGCCTCCAGGCAGTGATCATTTACCCCTCTGTACCAGCCATTACACCCCCAAAAACTCACCTCCTCCCTGAAAGGATGCAAACCTGCCTCAGSAAAGCACCCTGGGCCGCCACAAAAAGGCAAAGGTTTTGAGTCATTAGTGATTAATAGTCCCGTCTCTCACAGCTAGTTCTCACATTTTTCTCCTCACTCCTCTCTGGTGGTTTTGCCCTTTCTTAAATATCTCTTTATAGACCATGTCAATTGCAATGATAAAAACACTGAATTGTTCTGAGATTGACCGACTACTTGGCATCTTGCAGGAATGTGCTTTCCAAAGTAATGATGTCATCAGAGTCTCACAGACTTAAAAATCTGGATAATTTTAAACAATAGGATAATTTTAATCTGTAATTTTTATCTGTAAAGTTCACCATTCTTTGGAATGTTAATTAAAAAAAATGTGATCCTACTGCATATTTTCTGTTCTATCAGAGAGACCAAATGTTTCCTATTGCTGGACCTATATGTTTATTAAATAACTCTGCTACCAATATACACATCTTGACCAAATCACAGAACCAGGAAACTGCAATACTACATATCATTACAGCAAGTTGTACAGAGGCAAAGATTGGACTTAACTCTTAAATTAATGAGAAATACAGAATATTGCCACAGGGGCTTTGAATCCAGAGATCTAGCTGTTATGAGGATAGAACTCCATACAATGAAATCCTGAAAGAGAAAACAAAGMAGTAAATGTGTTCAATGCAACAGGGATCTTGGAAGCAAAACTCCAATTAAGACACCTTTATCCTCACTAAGCAGACCCCRCTTTTAAGACATGTCACCAGACTATTAAAATCATTGGCCAAACTCTTTTCTCAACCTGTTTATCTCTGATCACGCTACAAGATCTCTTTTTTTTTATTGATGCAGAGTGTTCTCCCTTCACCATAAAAAAATCTCCCAACTGAGCATATGTGASAGTTTCCAGCAATGGAACAATCCCCCCCTGCATGGCCAACACCACTATAGGGCTGTCCATCTTTCTCACAGTAGACTGATTTGTGAAAGGTACTCATAAAAACATCACAAAGGCACTGAGAAGAAAAGACAGAGAAGATGGATAAAAAAGTGAAAAATCCTGAAGTCTTAAAGTGGCAGTGTTCCTCCCTAGGACAGTAAAAGGCATGGCAGTACAGGCAAGGCTTTGATTCACCAAAAAAATGTTTAAAAAACAAAACAAAACAGGTGCAAATCACTAGAACTCAATTAAGATGAMAAATTTATGAAATACAAGGCAGAACAGATTCAGGACATGTAATCAAGAAATCTTTATCTTTTTTTTATCAAGAAATAAAACTACTTAAATAGGAGATTGTCTATTCAAATACAAGTAGAATAAATAGAAGAACAGATGTAGCAATATCAAAATCATATTTATTGCCCATTTATTCCTCACAGGAGGTACATGCTAATCTTTGTTTTGGTTGTCTAATTAAAACTCTTTTTACTTTTAGCTCTTCTCAAAGTATGTCTTTTTTTCAACTCATGCCTGTGATTTYTCTCCTTCAGAGAATGAATAGGACACATAAACAGGTCTCTTGTCATTCATGTGTTTTCTTCATCATATCTGACACTTCTTTATTATCKAGAGCTGATTTGCTCTCATTGATTCACCTTTCACTTCCACACAATCGTTATGAAATAAATTTTAGAACAAAATCTTGAAAATTGTTCAAGTATACACTTATGCATATACATGAAAGGTCTTTTGCTTTTTTAAGCAACTAATTTTTATTCTGGTTTTGGCTGAGGAAAAGAGGGCTTTTAGAGTGATGGGTTTGTCTTCCCAAATCACCATTATGGGGGTGGAGCCCTGCTCTCCTGGAGATGGCTGAACACCTGCTCGCCCTGGGGAAGTGCTGAATGAATTCCTTGTTTAGTTTTCSTCSTGTGTACAGCTTTTGCTTTATCTGTTAGTCTGTCTTTAACACAACCCATGTGTTTTCTCACTTTATCTGCACAACATGGGTTCCTCATTTGTGAGGGCAAATCCATATTGTCAGAGTATCACAGAATTGCRGAATAGTTGAGGATGGAARAAAATTGTGTAGCCCGAAGCCCTTGTTCAAACCAGGACACCTAGAGAAAGTTGCTCAGGGCCACATCCAGTCAGGTTCCAAATATCTCCAYGGATGGAGAGTTCACAGCCTCTGAACAATTTATGTCACTATTATACCAGTCTCAGGATGAAAAAAACATTTTCTATATTTAATTGGAATTACCTGTACTTCAGTTTGCACTCACTATGTCCTATCTTTTCACTGAGTACCACTGTGCTGAAAAATTTATATTATTTGAAAATAAAATCAATAGTTAAAATTGTAAGACAGCAAGTTGAACTTTATATGAACTATATGGCTCTGTTGTTTAAGGCAAAGATGGATTATAGTGAAACCTGGAGCTAACAATCTGAACATTAATAACAGTCTTCCAAAAATGGTATCAGATCAGTACCATTATTTTGTTCATTTAAAAGAGAAAAAAACCAAAACAATAGTGTTTCTTGATATTAAAAGAAATAGTTTCATCTATTGTCACAATTTTTACATCACTCACGTTCCCCTGAAGAGCATACATGCTTGCTTACTATGACAAGTCCTGCTTCACTTGGCAGATAAGGTAACAACCTGGGGAGCTGCATCAAAAGATCTACTAACTTTTTTGTTCAGTCTCTGGGTATTTAGGATCCAAACAACATTTAAGCGTAACTTGAAGGATGAAATTTAGTTCTCTATTTTCTCTTTCATTCCAGCCTGAAACATTTAACCTCTTCTTATTTCACATAATAAAGTTGTGACAAATCGGTAGGTAARCATGGATGTTGTAGTAAAAGATTTTATATTTGATAAAATGCCTAAATTACTTTGTGATTAAAAAGCCCTGATCTCCTAGACAAGAATCTATTTTGCAGTAGTTACTGTATATAGCTTTTTAAATGCTTTAAAATTCTACTTTTATTATTTCACTAACAGTAAAGGAAAATTGTAAAATATGAAATTTATCATTATGCCAACAAGGATTATATTTGTACATTCATAAATTGATTAAAGAAAAGTCATGATTCTTAGTGAAACTGTAGGCTTGTACTGTCAAGAACATTTGTGAATGGGTTGTACACAACAGCTGGCATATGTGTCTACAAATGCTGTGTGTGTTACTCATCTATTGACAGTGGAAGAGTGACACTTTTTCAGGCTGTTAATAAAAAAATATGAAGGATATATATCCTTTACCAGACTGCTAATGGCCTATTCTTTAAATAGAGTGTCTGTCAGATGACATRATGCTGACTCTATTGATCAATAGCATTTTACCAGGAAATCTGCAAACTATGGCCTTAAAGTCCATTGGAGAGTAGCCTTTGCCCTTGCCATACAGCAGTTTTGTTTTTTTTTTATGACCTCATGCTGATCAAAAGCAAGCATCTGATATACTGCAGCAATCATATCAGAACAGTACCTATTTTTAAAGTCATTAGGAGAGTTGTGAATGCTTATAACCTAATTTTGGACTTGGACAGTATGTCCTGTGTTGCCTTTCCTTTTCCATAAATGCAATTTGTTGTCTTTTAAAGATGAATACATTCTCCAACATATTTGTCAGGTTGGTGCTTGATCAGATAAAGTTGACACTTATTGTACAGAAAAAGTATAAAGACAAAAAAAAAATAAGGAAATGTGGAGCCATGAWAGCAGCTGGAATGAATCTCAGGTTCTGGTTCTCTGAAATAATGGAAAATTATTTATGACTTTATTTACCCTCATTTTCTGGAATATTCCCCCTCACACTCACTTGCGTAAATGGAAAGTGATTGAGCAGGATTCTGGAGAAGAATTATTGAGATTATTGCTGCTGAAAAGTTGTGTCACCTTCTGTAACAACAGAGGTCTTTTAAGCTTTATAGACTAATTCCGTCATGACAAGCACTGTAAAAGTAGATGTTGCTCTTCTCTAAAGGCTATCACCCTAATCAGCTATTTATTTTGAAAATGCTCTGAGTTTGATCTGTGTGCAGAAAAGTTTATTAAGATTATTATGACTGTCATCACCATTTTGATGACAGCCATCACCCTTTCAGTACTTAAAGGGGACTTATAATAATAGTGGGTTTAAAACTGACAGATAGTGTTGGGACAAAGAGGAACAGATTTAAACTAAAAGAGGAGAGATTTAGGTTAGCTSTTAGGAAGAAATTCTTTACTTAGAGTGCAGTGAAGTACTTGAATAGGTTGCCAGACAATTTCAGTCATAGCATTGGTAAGCATGGCAATCTGTGTAATTCCTGTCACTGTTATATCAAGTCATAAGATTTTTTTGCTTTTGTTAGGAGGATAAGAACCTGTGAATAATGAACCAACATAAATGTTAAGTTATAAATAATAAAAATGAAGTTTAAAATTCACATAACTTCAGGGCATAGATGAYAGACTAGAACATTTTCTTTCTGATTCAGCATGGGAAAGCACATCCAGAAACTAAGTGCCACAGGAAAAAAAAAAAACTAAGGCTTTAAAAAATTTTAAGGTACAGTATAAAATATTTCCTCTTGCACTGCTCAGCCCCCAAAATACGTCAGTTCTTATGCTATGACAATGAATACCCGATATTCAATTCAAATCCTTCTTAATGGGAATAATGCAATAGATTATACTATAGACAGATTTTATAAGATGCTAAGATATTATTGCTTCATTAATTAATAATATTATTATTATTCTACATATTGTCATTTACACCACTTCTCAAAATTCACTATACATTTCAAAACAACAAAGTTCTATATTCTTATGCATTAATATAATGAAAAATAGCAAACTTTGGTGAGGTAGCTGGTTAAAATAAGAATTAAAAGCAGTTTTAAATTTCAYTCCAAGTCTCTCAAATGTTCTCAATTATCTTTGTTCAGTAATTGGTAAGCCAGTGTTACCAGTCATTGCAAAAATGGCACCAATTCTCAGGGAGCTGATTAACCTTAGAACATCAGTCAAATTTAAAGTATCTATCTCCCTATATATTCTTGAAACCAAGCCTTGCTTCTTAYCACTATTCTTAAATCTTGTGTTGGCTGTAATTAATTTCTGAGGCAGGCAGGTGTCATTTAAGGGCATCTGTGCTTTGTTCTAATACCATAGAAATTGTGAGATGTACCAATCGCTGCTTCCAAAATCCATTGAGATGCTCGGCTGAAAGGCAGTGATGCTACAAAATTTGTATTGCTCATTCTTATTCTCACATAACCAGACAAAAGAATGAAGGAATCCAGCAATGAAATAAAAAAGTACTTGATAATGTCCTTACTGTAATTTTTGGTAGTGTTTTGGTGGCTTGATTCCTTCTTGTTCAGGTTTTTTTTTCCTACAGTAATTGGAATTCCAGTGTACAGTGAACTAATTCTCCTGAGTTTACTTGGCAGGATTTGTGTTCACAGCTACATACTGCAGTTTTTATCAAAAGGGTAATGACAAAAGTCATATGTTATCTTGAGTTTTGAATTTTGCACATAATAGAGTGGCACAAATCCCATTACTCAAGCAATATCAACACTTGGTCCCTTAATCACAATCTCCCATATCATTCTCTTCCTGTAAATCTTCACAGCACAGCAGCTTGTAACTGTTCTGGGGGAGTACAGTATTCCCTCAGGTAACCAGGTAATTTAAGGCCCCTTCATAATCAATTAATTGCTAAATATCTTCTGTTTTGTTTTATGTGTGTCTCCTAATTCAAGAAGCTATGCCACCGCTCTCAAGCAGTATGAGGTCACCAAAAAAGAAAGACAGTAAAGRTAGAAAATACAAAACAAAACAACACAGGTGATGTAAATGTCATTTACTTGACAAAGGATGAACAAAAGAATTGTCCAGGGGAATTGGCTAGTGCTGAATAAAAAATATTCTAAATATTCTAAATATTATCTAGCAGCAGACAACTACCCAGAGGAAGGGGAGCTTGTAGCACTCCACTGGTGGGCAGATTAATAATAGCGGTGGTCAAAACCACAAAAGATAACCAGAAATTAAAACAAATGGATATTGAACAAAAACTCCATCTTATATCTAGAATGCCTACAAGAGAATCTAGAATGCATACAAGAACAGGCAGTCTTTTACTGGGGATAGATGATGTTTCTTTTATGAATCATAAATACTGTCACAATTTTTTGGTTTCAGTAAAATGCYAACATTGAGCTCTGTCTAAGAATTTAAAAGAGCAATGGAGAAACAGTTTTAGCTAAATGATGTRTTTAGCATTCTAATTCAAAAGTAATTTTAATCTAGAATAAGATGTCAATCTAAACATTTAATTATGTCATATATTGTTTGCCTTATCATTTAGGGTTACAAATACATGTAATTTAATAAATTTAATTTTCTCAAATAGATGTGCAACCTAAATAATACGAGTAGTAATAAAAATAAATGGGTGACTTTCAAATGTGCTAACCATTGGAATAAAATCATTCCAGAGACTATGGCACTTATACAGCTGTCTAATGTAAATTAATGGTGATAACACTGTATCCACACTGCTTGAACTTAAAATAATGACACATTTACTGAGAAGGCCCCTTTAAAACCTGCTAGCACTGAGGAACTCACCAATGCTATAGTTTTGACGCAGTTTCTAGTGCTGCACAGTAAGAAAGGTTCACTCTGATTACATTTAAATGTGATACTGCAATCCAACCACAATAAAATGCATAAAAGCATGTATGTATGCATATGTAAGTGTGAACTGTGTTAAGGGCATGTGTGGGTCTGACTGAGCTCTTTCATCCTTAGAGCCGTTCCAGTGCTTTGCATTGGGAGCTGGAAAGGTKCTGATGGCACACCSGTGTTTTGGGTCCTGCTGGGCAGTGCTGTCCCTCTGCCATCAAGGGACCTTCCCCTCACATCAGGGGGCTGGGAGTGGGCAAGATCCTGGGAGGGGACACAGCCAGGCCAGCTGACCCAAACTGACCAMAAGGATGTTCCACACCATATGATGTCAGCTCAGATATAAAGGCTGAGGGAGAGAGGAGGAATGGGGGACCGTTTGTTATTCTACAATGTTTGCCTTCCGGAGCAGCCACTACGTGTGCAGAGGCCCTCCCTCCAGGGAAGTGTTGGAACATTGCTTGACTATGGGAAGTAGAAAAWAAACTTTTCCTGTTGCTCACGTGCACATAAACTTTCGCTTCTCCTTTTTTTTTTTTTTTTTTGCTTTAGCAAACTGCCTTATAGAGTGGTTTAGTGGGCACATAGCACCCAGATAAATTAAACCACTATAGGGTGATTTTTTTTCTCCCACTCTGGAAGATAAAAACGTTTGCACAATGAGGGTCATGAAACATGAAAACAGGTTGYATAGACTTGCCAAATCTCTATTCTTGGCAGTACTCAAAAATTGGCTGAATATGACCCCTGAGAAAYCCATCTCACTTGACTCACTTTTTTGCAGAAGATTGGACCAGATCACACCCGAAGTCCCCTTCCAAACTGAGCCTAGAAAGCTTGGGGAATATGCAAATTAACGATATTCCATATTTGACATCTACRGTGTTAATGTTACTCTCTGATATGAAGAAGGAAGGTGAAAATCAGCACCTGCTACAAAATATTCAAGCAAATTTAGCCTTCCTATACTAAAACTGATGAATTGCTAAAAATATATCCTGTTCCATAGTGGAGAAGATGGTGGGAACATAAAAATTAAGTGATATAGAGATCTATGGGTTTAGTAATTTAGAGGTTAAATAGAGGTGAACAGAACTGTGAAACAGGTTCATATTTAGACTGCAGAGGAAAATCAGGGTCATTGCATCCAAAATAAATCAATAGACGTACACTGACAGCAACTTACATCTCTATCCCACTGAAATAAAGTGATCACTGCCCTCATTAGTTCTTTTTATACTGTGGTGCATTTACTTCTAATAYAAAACTTTAATGCTAGAATTGTGAAATGAAAATTGTGGTTTGCCTCTGTTTTTATAACAACATGGGATTTTGGAGCAGGAATAGTCTAACAATAGCTATAAAATCAGAATCAGAAATCTGTCTCACAAAAGGTCGTTTAAATTGTTAAAGTGCTCTTCACTCCTTGGTCATACCTCTGCCTGACTCATATCCTACCAGGGATGTTGCCTTYTATCCACTTCTATATAATGTGGTTTCAAACAGTTTGGGAATTGTGCCAGAAACCATTGATTTGGAGTGGCCCTTTTTGAAGTGAAATTGTTCTTTTTGATGAAATGCCAGAGTAAATCCCATTGGACCCTATATTTCTTGTCACCAAATTTCTGTTTTGACTCTGCTCCCTGCTAATTCCTCTAGAAGAATTCATTACTTAACTCTGAATGTGTGTGTGAATGTACATGCAAATGTATGTATAGCAATTCCACCCTAAATGTTTTTATCTTCATCATTTATCTGTGTTTGGATTCCTACTCTGAATCTGAAGTGCTCTACATACGCTGTTTCTTTCAAAATACCCCTCAATTAAGCTCTGTGTTCTCATATTCATCACTGTCTTAATTGTTTTTAGATATGCTCTATCATCATAGTGTAATGTGATCCAAAAGCTCAAATAACAATCTACTTCTCTATTCTCCATTACAAAACACAGTTTAACAATTTGAGCTGACTCTGMTTTCCAAAGCCATTTTATAATCCCCTGGTATTCAAACTGAATTATGTGCAATACCATAGTATTTCAGTTGCATAACTCACATCCATTAATTTTTTATATTGACAAAAATTTGTAAATTGACAAAAATGTGTAAAACATTTTGAAATAAGAAATAATTGCAAAAATGGATGTGTTGAACATACCCTGGACTATGTTTAATACAGTGTAATAAGCTATATTTAATAATACTATGATATAGTATACCTGTGAAATTCTGGAAATTCCTTAGTTATACCAAAATAAATACTAAAAATATTTTTTAAAAYTATATTTGAGGTATACAAAATTTAAAAAATCAACTAATCAGATTTTTTTTTGTATTTACAGTATTTGGTTTAACAACATTCTTGCTCTTTATTTACACATAATTCTGTGGCTAAGAATTTTTTTTTAATTTTACTTGACTGAATTACTCCATACCAACATTTCCAGAATTCCACAGCATGAGTTTTTTCATCCCAAAAGAAACAGAATACTGAGTAGAAGTTAGAGTGAGAAGCCAGACAGTCTGTTCTTTAGTAGGTCTTTATTTTAAATATGGTGCAGGTTTACATAGACATGCATGTAGAGCCTAAAAATAAAATTTTGTGGTTGCTTTTTGTTGTACCAAAACAATTCTATTTCAGAGCAAATCTGAAATACACTCACCACCACTTAGTTTAACTGATCTAAAACTGAACCATCAATGAAGAAATTTGTTAAAATATGAAGTATGATCCTCCATACTGGAAGACAGTTTTTCCCTGAACAAAATAATTTCACAGCAGCAAGCTGTCTAGAAARTAGTTGCACCTCAGGGTCTCTTTCTTCATGCTTTTCCCCTGTCTTCCAGTAAGGACTACCCAAAGCCCTGATGTGATTTCTTTGACTGATCTACAGCTCTGGGTGGCAGTTGCACAAAAACTCAACACTCCGGATTCATTCCTTCTGAACACCACACAGAAAAAAACACATGGGATTTTAGTTTATATGRCAATTTGTATTTATTTTCAATAAATAACATTTAAGGACCTTTGGAAGTAAACTTTTTTTTTCAGTTAATGTTCATTGGCTATGAATAATAGGAATCATAATGGTGACTCAAGTGAATACGTAAGTTGAAAGTACAAGAATATTCATAGAATTTGTTTTCAGCTCTATTTCAACTACTTATGTCTACAGGGAACCTCAGTGTACTGTTACTACAGATGGAGCACCTAGACTTCAAAGGTATTGTGCAATAACACTTCAATATGATATATAGATTAAAAAGAGCAATTCAGTCTTTAATGTGTGAACTAAGTAATGTAACAATGAATCCACGGTGACCATTCAAAATGAATTTCAAGGAAAAAGAACMGTTTATTTGCTTCATAAAAACCTGTGAAGCATTCAGACTGAATAACGTAAGCAGAATGCCGAAATATAAATCTTCTTAATTTACATCCAGGGTTTCATTATGCATATTTTATAGCACTCCACGGAACTTYAATTTACAGATTTTGGAACTTTACCAACCCCAAAGAAGTGCTAAACATGCTTGTTGGAGCATTTAACCAAAGTAAGTCACAGGAGATTTCCTTAATGAGTGCAGAATTATCATTTATTTGCATTCTTAGTAGATTTAGAGCAGTAAGGCCTATTAACAAGATAATGGTAAATGCTATTTGAATGTTAGTCTTCAGCAAACTATTCACTAAAATGAATAACTCAATGTACAAATTTCATAGTATGTAACTAAATTGAGCAGTATTTGCTCAGCTCATTTAGGTAGGTAATTTGACTCAAAATGGCCAGTTACTGAACAATGTGCAGCTGAGCAGATTCGAGCAAATAATTCTAATAAAAACTCTAGAAAACATCTCTAGTCTTCATTGACCTTTACTGTGATTTTTCCTAAATATTTAGCAGTATATACASAATGAAATAGTAACTCATCATTACAACCTCTCTATATAACTAAGAATGTCTTTTCRTTAAGACATATCAGTGTATTCTTTTACAAACCTACCCACTGAAAAAAAAATTGTTGTCTAACTGCATTATAATTCAACAGATTGGAAATGCTCAATCTTCATTTCTAGGACTAGAAGCTACAATGATTTTCAATGGGTGGGATAAAGAAAAACATTAGGAACATAAAAATCAATACCTGTTTATGGGACAATAGTTATTTTTATGACAATATTTAATACTTGCATATGTCTTACTGAAACAAGCAACTGGGTGTTGGACAGAGTAATGTTTCTTATGCCATACAGAGCTGTGTAAGTAATTTTCAATAGAAGCTGAGGAATAGATTTATCATAGCAAGAAAACCAGTTGCTTTAAAAACTGTTAAAATTATAATTAATTGGGCAGTATTACAAAATCATAGAAGTTTGGGTTGGAAGTGACCTTAAACCTCATCTGGTTCTAATGCCCTGCCATAGGCATTGAAATYTTCCCTAGAACAGGTTGYTCAAAGCCCCATCCAACCCGGCCTGGAACACTTCCAGGGATGGGCCATCCATAGCTTCTCTGAGCAATCTGATCCAGTGCCTCACCAATTCCACWGCAAAGAATTCCTTCGAAATACACAAAAATTAACTAATGTTTCTTCCTCTTAGAAGAGTAAGTTTTATATTATACTGAAAGGTTGGAAGACACAGAACATCAAGCAMTCAGTGTGCTCTACAATGTCACTGAAATGAAAATGTAGATAGTTTGGTTTGGATCTTGGCTGTTGTTACAGTCTTGTTGCCTTTTTTTCCCCTCCAGACTTCAAATTTTGCTAGTCTGAAACCATTGGCTCTCAATCTCTCTACAGTGCAAATCCAGGTGACAGCTTCAAGGAACCAGGGAAAATCGGGATTTGGTCCTCATTTTTCTGCATGACTTCAAAGCAGGCAACAGAGACCCTGTGGACTCCCTCATTAACAGAGTCATCATCTAATTTAGGAAGGATTTCTTTCTGTTGATTCATCTGATTGCACTGTATCTTTGGATCTGAGGTGGCAGAAATTTAAATTTGTACTCCACAGCAGCTGTAGTCTCTATTTTTTTAGTACAGCTTGACTGTAAAACAACACAACTCCTTTTCTATTTATAAAACAAAAGATATCTTTAAATGAAGGGAGGGAATTGTAGACATCTACATTCTACTCTTCTATGCAGTTGGGACAAGACTAACATCTGGATATCAGGTTCCCACAAAATGTACTGGCTATTCAGTATAAACCCAGTCACTGTACCAAGCACTCAGGCCTCACGCCAATATTGAAAGTGATAAATTCCAAAACAGGCAATTTTTGAAAATTGTGTAAGTCTACATCCATTATATATCTAAACATGCATACCTAAAATGCAGARAAAGTATTGCAAGATTTTCTTACCTGATTTAAGGATATTTAGCATGTGGCATGTTTTATTTTAAATATAACTCATTTTGACAATGTATATGAACTTGCATGCAATGATCCTAGGAAATTTTATCATGACATACTCTGCTGGACCAGGTTTTGAAGCTATGTCATGTAGAGGTTAAAATTTACATAAACATATGGATGGCTTTAAAAAAAAACTCCAAAAAACAAGAAGCATTAACAACTAGATCAGCTGCATTATATACTAAACATTTGCAATTTATTTTTAAACTATTGCTATCTGTAAACAGCGGGGAATTTATGAAATATTTATACAGGATATAATGAGYGACCTCTAAAACTCCTGATTATCATTTTGTTGCTCAATAACCCTATTACTGTCTTAAAAAACAAATACTGAAGCATGATCACATGCTTAAAGCTTTAGGATACATTTAGTTACAAGGATCACATACTAAGAGGAAGGTTGTATTGATGCAGAGAGTATAAAATTAGTGAAATKAATCTAACTTTCACTATTATGCACTGGACCAGGCATATATAATTTAAAAGTAAGAAAGGACATGGAATGAAAAAAACATGCAAACACAAAAATGTACCTCTAATAAAAGAAAATATATGCAATTCCTTGTTTAAGTCTGTAATCATAATGGGTACAAATAAAAACTTAAAATTGTGACCAATAAAAATGAGAAAAAGGACAGAGATAGCCTGTGAAGTCTAAATTCATTTCAGCAATGTGCTAACTCCAAACTTTTATATGCATMTATAAATTTTTCATCTCAAAAAATTGAGAGATGTGCCAAATTTTTAACTAGCRAGCAGTTATTCTGAGACACAAATTAGGTTGTTCTTTTATTTTTCAAGATTTTGCCACAAAAAGCTTAGTATGTAATCCAAATAATCTTACATCTAACTCAGAAGATCAGAAAAAAATATGGCTAGAAAAACAGTAGGAAAAGGAGGAATTATTTAAAAGAATAGAGTGTTGGGAGAATAACTAGCAACATGAATGGGGAGTGTTATTCCCATTACATCTTTCATCTCCTTTGGTATGTGACTGCACATGTATTGCCTGTGTACTTTATGCCATTTCTAGAGCTCTTTCATCTACAACTGTACTAAGTTAACAAACATTTCTGTTCTGCATCCGTGGACAGGACATTTTTCAGTTTCATACTAAATTTACAGTGTTTTATGCTCCTCTACAAAGCAATTACTGATTTTCCTTCTTGCTAGATATGCTTTTGGACGCTAAGGAATTCCAATATAATCAAGGGTCTAGATGAAAAGCACCTTTGTATAAGGTGTTCAATTCTTTTGTAAAATGTACCATTGGGCTTATCTTGCATTGTCAGAGGCAGCAGCAGGCAAGAAGTTTTATTCACCATTAAGAGTGCTGCTGTTTTCTTTTAATCTAACATTACATTACCAGGAGAAATTATGCCAATATATGACTCCCAGGCCCAGAATAACCATAAAATAAATAAATCTATCYTATCAATAAGTCTTGCAGTACTGCTGCTACAGACAGATTCAAACACATGCAGTAGTAGGTCCCTGAATCAGCATCAATAAATACTGGAGCTTACTACACTTGGTTTCCAGACAGATACGGTGTTAATTATGCAGCATCAATCACATACTGTACAGCACTACTGTACTTAGGAGATCTACTGAGATTACTGAAGAGAATGAAATATGAGAACCCCAGGAATAGTGCCAGTTGTTTAGACTTTTGAAGCCTATTTTTAGTCAAATGAAAGATTTTGTCATTACCTTCAGAAGAATCCTTTACCATAGTGTATTTACTGATACAATGTCATATATGTCAGTGTCATATGTCCTTAAGGTGTAGTCAGGCCTATGCGGAGACAAGCAGAAAACAGAAACTGTTATTGCTTTTATTCTGAAATTTTAAGTGGAACATWTGCAGGATGTCATCATTTGAATAGGGACGTATTACATAACAGAGAGTTTATTGGGCTCCGTGTTTTGGTGGAGAACTGTGCATCTAATGCTCCTGAAAGATATTTTCCTTTCTTTTAATTTTGAAAATCATAGTTTAATGTAAAATTAACTTCCAGGGAATGTTATGTTGATGGAATTCTCCCATTTTARGCCAAGAGTGGCAGCATACTGAAGTGCGTCTTTCTGATTCTACCCATTGCTGCAGTCTAGATCCCCAAAAGCATTTTTCTCTCRTGCACAAACTGTTAGAGAGTATGTTGAGATTCAGGAAATTTCTAGGAAGACAATGGATCCATTATAATTTTTTTCAGAAYATTATTCTTCTTAATATCCCCATGGACTTGATGGCAAATTAGAATTCTAATTTCTTGTTTTATGTCCAGAATCCTTTTTGTATGCTCTTTATGGGACAGCAGTTAGGCACAGAATAAGAGTTAAATAAATGTGTTTTGCCATATTGCTATCACACAATGCTGCAGTCTTCTGCATCTTGTTTTAGTTTATTAAATTATTAGAAAAATGTCAACAGAAGGAGAAGACACAGGAAAAAATGCATGTTACAAAGCTGAAACAGATAGAAAGTTGATCAACAGTGGAATAATACAATACTTATCTGGATCCATTTTTTTCCCCAAAGATTATTTAGTGATATGTATTGAGAGAAAAATAAGAAAAGAAAAAAAATGGGATATTACATTAAAAGTGTAGTAAAAAAGTCTTGTTTTAGTAGCTTAATAATGAATTTATTGGGAAATAGAGTGCATAATACTCTTATAAAGCTGCCTATAATGTGAAAGAATGAGTTTCTGACAGATCAATTGTGTAAGATACAGTATGAATYTAAGAATCAAAACCAGACCTCAGAATCTAGTTTGCCACATGTTCAGCTATTTTCAGGYCTTTTCTATACATTATCTGCTAAAAATTACTATATATGCAYCCTCAGATCTTAGACATATTTTGGTTAGAGACAAATACTTATTACATTCTTCAGTCATTATCTGTGATACCCATGAAAGCCTACAGTATCATGCACTATGTGAAGCAGGGTTTTCCTCCCTCCACAGTGCACTAAGATTTCTTGGAAAGTAACAGCAATGAGGAACCAGGAAAAAATTCCAAGAGTGATAAAGGTCTTAAACCAAGTGTTTCTGCATTATAGAATGGTATTTAAAAAGTCTATACTTAAGGTTAAATAAAATTTCTTGAAAATGTATTTTCTTAAAATTTAACTGTTCATGTTTAAGATGAACTTAGAAGAACAGAAGTGTTAAATTATGAGGATGAGTATGTGTAACAATAGTGAATTTAAAATTCCTTTCCATTGACACAAAATCATTGCTGTTAACTTGMGGTTTTACATTTCAGATGTCTGCTTGAAGAGATGTTCCCAGACCTCTGCCTACAGTGATCATGAAACCAAAATTAGAAGCAGCAGTTTTAAAATACTCTAAAACCAGGTAGCTATAAGTTAATTYGGCATCAAATTAGGCATCTTGGGTTAGGAAGCAAAAATTTCTACAGAGCATAACTCCAAGTAACAGGCTTCTGTGGCAAATCATATTAGAACACAGCAAGCCCTTTTCTGGAACAGAATTGGCTTGGTACTCCAATTCTACCCATTTAATACCAGTATTATGGTTTACAATTTAGGATTGTGAGCTCTGTTGGATTGTCTTTTCTACCACGTAATTGTGTTTATTTTTACAATGGTGAGGGAGAAGAACTAGTCCCATTATAGGTGGGAAATTTTATAAATATGGATGAAATTATAGTAATAATTAAAAATTAATGAGATTGGTTTAATAAATATGTTAAAGTTACATTCAGCTTTATTTATTGTTAATATGATTCTAGTGAAATGTAACATGGCTACATCATTTTCTTTCACTGTCACTCTTTTTAGTGTTTTTGTAGGTAAATTTGTTTTATTTCAGCAKAATTTTATGTCTTGTTAAAAATCCCAAAACTTTACTTCTAATAAAGACAAAATAATTGTTGTGGGTTAAGATTTTCTCCTTTTGTTCCCTTTCTTTGGGAATTTTTTCTTTCCCATTTTGCTGCTGGGATACACTAATTGCCAAGTCATCCTTTTGATGGGTGGGCTATTAGTGAAGACAATGGGACCTATGCCCCACCTAARCGATCTTGCTAAGCCCTRGGAGGGAGTGTGCGTTTGTGTGGGGGTTACTTCACTTTCTTTCGCTGCTTCAGTGGGAAAAGGAGGTCGACCTGCGAGGGGAGAGCCCGTCTGCCCTTTTCTGGAGAGTSCAGCATCTCYRCTCATTGRGTTCCTGTTTGCTGCAYGGTGGTTTTCTCCCCTGTGCCTTGCCCRGAACCTCTGCGATTCCAGCTTCAGGGGTGAGCTCTGCTCCATCCYGTCTCGMAGCCRCGGGATTTCTGCTYGTCTTTTTGCCATCTTGGGTTTCTTGCTGTCCAGAGGAGCACCGAGGTCGGCATTTTCCGCTGTGAGTTTTGCAGAGGAACTTTTCTCCATCCGCCTCTGCCATTTTAGTGTCCACCATTGGCGCCGCGGGAGATCTGAGCCAGCCGGGACCCGCGCCACAGCGCCCCCTGCAGCCGAGGGGGAATCATCGCACCCGCCCTGCCCAGCCAAGAGCCAACAGAGCCCCTGCCAACAGGACTGTAACTGCACCAAGGGGGAGGCTGTGTCTCTGTGAGGCTGTCACTGGGTTTGGGACCGAGCTGGTTGTTGCTATTGTTATTGTTACTTGTTTTACCTTGTTATATATATACATGTTAGTAAAAACTGTTATTCCCTTTTACCCATATTCTTGCCTGAAAGCCTGTGATTTTCAAAGCTATAATAATTCAGAAGGAAGGGGGGTCATATCCACCACTCCAAGGGGGGTCCCTGCCTTCATTGGCAAACACCTGTCTTTCAAACCAAGACAATAATCCATTTACATTTTAAATATTTTGCAAGTGTTCTAACTTTGASGAAAAACTCCTGCTGCTTCTTCTTGATGGCCATAAAAAATTAACTTCCTTGTAGCAGGATCTGATTTGTTAGAATAAAGCAAAGTTACTATTGAGGATCTTTCAGATAAATTTTTTTTGTAAAAAAGAAAAGGAATAAAATATTTATTTCTGAAGTCACTAGAAAATTGCCACTCATGCACTCTACTGCTATGATAATACTATCTTTTCTCATTTTCCCCTGTTGTGTTTTAATATATAAGCTTGTAGGTGTTCATGGGGAAGTATTAATATAGGAATTTAAGAATCTTTTAGTGTTCAGAGGAGACACACCTTTCTTTTTTTCAGTTTTTCTCTTTACCAAAAGCATCCTCACTCAGCTTTCCATACCTGACAATACCGCTGTCTTAACATTAAAAACTATCATTAACTTCAATATTTTAAAGACACTAATATTACAATATGCATTTATTACAACTGATAACCTGAATTCAGAGTTGCTCTTCTCCAATCACAGCAATACCCAGAGGCACTCAAGGCTACTTGAAGACCTCCTAAAAAATAACAGGATACTTCATGCAGCACTGTCAACAGCAAAATTCTGGACAGTGCTGCTGAAGCAGATTGTGCAGACAGAGAATATCAGCACGTTCAGAAGGAAGAAATTTCTGCACAAAAATCCATAAATGTATACTAAAAGGACAAACTATGAATAGGCAAATAGGCCACTGAAATTATCTAGGCTTCCATGCTCATCCAAAACAGTGTGTCTTCTAGGAACTCTTTGAGTCAGAATAATGAGCTACATGGATGACTGGTCTGATGTAGTAGGGTATTTTACACTGTTTTATATTCATACAAACAACAGCTTCTCATCTCTCACTGCTGTAAACACTTTTCTCTCTGCATCTGTATATATTGCCATTTCCGTGTTTCAAATACAGACAAGAGTTTGTGTTTCCTTCCTTCTTGCATTGAATTCACCCTCAAAAGTGACACGAGGAGCCTAAATTAGTGGTAGGTGGCATTAAAGAAGACATTCCCACTGCATTAGATTACTTGATCCAATGCAGTTATCAATACTAAAAGCAATTTCCCAAGACTGTGCAGCATGAAAAAGAGATCACCACAGTTCAGAAGCTGAGCCTCTCTGCACTGTGCCATGAATGGCTAACTTCCAAGGACGCTGCTTTTTGCATATATGAGGGAAATTACTTCAGTTCTAGGTAAAAACAAGAGAGGAGTGACCAAAYGATTTTTGCTGGAACACAGGAAATTATGCTTACACTGGATCAAAGCATCACAAAACAATTCAGATAGAAGGGACCTCAGCAGGTTCAAGTCCAGCCTCCTGCTCAGAGCAGGCACATGAAATCAGACCAGATTTCTCATGGCTTGATAGAATCCAGCCTTTAAAACCTCCCAGGATACAGACTGCATACAATGTCCAGGYCCTTCTGAAATTTTGCCGACAAGTGTGTCTACAGCTCATCCTCCCCTCACACACTCACACAAACACATGCACMCACACTTGGATGTAATCTGCAATCTTGAGGATAGCACACACCATTCACTTCCTCCAGGCCATTGATGAAGATGGTAACAAGGACAAGTCCCAGGAAAGCTTTTGCAGTACTACTCTTTCACATGCCACAGGYTGATTATGGTCCATTAGCCACTGCCTTCTGAGAATGACCATCCAGCCAGTCAAATTTTTAATGTTGCGTACCCACTCGTAACATAATGCTGTGGCTTTTATTAAAAAATACTGTAGGAGATGCTGTTGAAAGCCTTGTTCAAGTTGATACAAATTATATCCATTGCTCTCCTGTCATCCACAAATCCATCATTTCATTACAGAAAGCAATCATGCTGGTCAGGCATGATTTGCCCTTGGTAAATCCATGCTGACTGTTCCAAATCATTTTCTTCTCCTTCATGTGCCCAGARATGTGTTCCAGGAGGACTCACTCCATGATTTTCCCAGCTGTGTCAGCTAAACCAGGACATCTGGTCATTTCAACCTAATTCCACTTTCAAATTAAACTCATAGTACAGGTCATGCAAGCCAAATACTCACCTTCAGACAACAGCATCTGWCCCACTGATCAAACCAGGATGATTTCACAAAGCTGGAGTGTGGACATGCATGCAGGTAAATGTTAATAAAATTATCTTTAATAACAAATAGTTACCCTTTGTAAGCAATGTCCAGTGATTGGCAAAGGAATAGGTATGGATTAACAGGTATAGATGTTTATCAGAAGGAGTGTATTGCATTTCAAAGTTTTACTGTGGAAAATGCCATAGGTAAATCTATGGCATTTCTAAAGTTTCATTACCCTCTATCTATAATCACTTGGTGAAAGAGTACACTTCTCACAAATGTCATATAATTGACACTTCATGGTCCTAAATTAGACAGATAGACACATTATCAGGCTGCTGCTGGGGGTAATGCCAGTCTGTGATTATCACAYTAATTTCTGGTTTTGGAGAACTTTATCTGTAATTTATCTCAAGAAAATTTTCACTGTATATTTCTACTTTCTACTCATTAAAATGCACATAAAAGAAACCCYCAGGAAAAGCCTTCTGAAGCATTAAGATGCCCTGATATTAAGAGAGAAACTAACAGTTGATGCTCATTGTGTTTTCTTCTCATCACTCTGGGCTTTTTGGTAGCAAGGTACTAGTTTATCAGTCTACACAGCAACAGGCACAATATTTAAAGTGTAAACTGSTCTGCTTTTAAGGATGAGTCAGGAACTGAGGAAATGCTTAAGKAGAAGATAAAGAGAGGAAGTTTGAAACAGCAAAATTTGAAATGSCAAATTAATAGTATTTGTGTAGGCTATTCTATGACTTTGACATTTATAACACAAAGGCCTTCAAATCAGATTCTTTTAAGGGTGGACACTGCATATTCTAGAGCRCCAAGGTTTCCCCTAGTTGTTGCCTAGGATTTTGAAAGACAAGGCTTTGTGAAGCAACTTTATAACCACTCTTTTGCTCCTGCAGTATTGCCTGAGATGAAAAATGCAGATAGTCTCAACTTTGTAGCCAAATTTCATATTAAAATAGAATGTATTTCTGAATGGTCACTGCTTGGAAAAGCAGTTTTGATTTGACTTATCGTGTGTCTGAAATTTCTTTGACTGCTAATTTTTATTAATTCCTTGGCAAGTGGTCCTGATTACTTCTTAATTCTCATAGCTGAAATTTGTAATGTAGTTTGTAGCTAGTCTGGAACTTGCAAGATGTGGAGCATTAAAGGAGAAGCTGTATTAGATTACAATTTTGGAAAGTGCTAGGATTAGTTATAGGATAGCAATAAACCCACTCAACCTAGAAAAATTACTACACTGAAAACATCATCCTGCATATTAGTCTTTCTTCTTTATTTTATGTCTCATAGACACACCAAAATACATACCTGTTCTACATTTTAAGATTTCTTCTGCAGAATTAGAGAGGTGTTTAAATCTGTTGATTTCTTTTTATTACAATCCATAAATGAAGTCAATAACTGATAGTCTATCAATCTGTATTAATAGCTGATATATATAGGAGATAATGGAGTCCAATATTCTCATTGGTTCACAATAGATTGGAAGAGCCATAATTCAACTAAGATGTGAAACATAGAGCTTTTTTGCTCTCAAGGGCTTCTAGGGGACGATTAAAAGACTTGCTCTGATTTGAACCAAAATGATTATGTCACCACAATTTGTTCTCAGAATTACAATCAAATAGCCCTTGTTGCTGTTGATTACACATGCACATTCCTGTGGTGCTCTTTTTCATGTAGTTATAACTGAAAACAATTTTTTTCCATTAGAGAAAATCTAAATATTCGAAACTCTCATCAACTTTAAATCCCTAATCCTTACTTGTTTAAAAATTAAGCATAGCTTTAATGTCTCGGTCTAAACATCATGATCATTGTGGACAGTAATATTCCTGGTGCTACAGCATTTACRTTTCTCTGAGAAGCAGAAACATATTTTAATATTTCTCTCCTTTACGGGGTGCACATAAGCATGAAGAGGTCAAACTTTAAGGGCTGGAGTTTTCTACTTCTATGTACCATGCMGGAAATGATGAACCAAATTAGACTTAATTTCATCTTCTTAGAAATTGTCGTTTTCCTGTAYTAAATACTTTCTTAGTCTATTTTTCAGGCAAGGTTTACAAACAGTTTTTATGTGAAAAAAATGAGGTAATATGATCTTTATTGGAAAGGGAAAGCAGCATTTAACACATATCCTCGACGAAGAGTTCTCATAATCACAGCTTCATTTAGGAAAATTTATTTGTGGAGCTGAGGACTAAAATGAATAAAGGTTTTCTACTTGGTGATAAAAAATTAATCCTTTTTAAAGGTGCTCACATGTCATTAAGCTCTCTTTTCACAGTTCTCTGATGGAGTTCAGTGAATTTCAATATGGATTATAGAATACAAAGGTTTTCGTGAGACAYCTTTAATCAGTTTTCCTAAAATTTCAATAACTATCTATTATAAGAGGATGCAGGGTTGATTTCAAATCACAACAGTTCAGAGAGCCCACAGTTCTAAGCAGTGGTCTGAAATCTCAAATTTGGCAGTGATTTGGAAAAGGCTGAGATAACCACATGTAGGAAATAATGTTTCTTTTCTGCATGCATAGCGAGACAAGGGGATGAGAATAACTGAAATGGGACGTTTGATGTCTCATAACTTTAGAGAGATTTTAATAATACAGTTCCTTTCATCCAAAGGAATAACTTTAAATCACTTCAAAGCACTTCATAAACACTGCAAAATAAGAAGAGACTGAGGACTTGAGAATGTAATGGATTAGATAAAAAGAATAATTAAAGGGAAGTTGTTGTTTGTGACTTAACAAATCTATGAAAAATAGCCATGGATTGYAAATATGACTAATGAATTTGGATGACTCTATTCTATATGGCTGACATTAAACATGTTAATGAATTAGTTTTTAGAGGGCATACGATTAATGTCTTGGAAAAATGTCCTTTTTTTCTGACATCTAAACTGTAGTACTTCATCACATTTAAAAAACTCTACCTGGACTTCCCTCATGTCCCTTTCAGCTGTGCTTCAYTGATGAAAGGGCATGACCCAGCCTTCAATTACAGTAATCTGACAGAGGTATATTTTAATTCTTTATGTAAAAACATGGGTGAATTTAGGATGACTGAGAAGGTACACAATCCTAAGAGTAGAAGACTGCACTGGACAGTTAGTTATCTGTTAAACAGTTAGTTGTCTGTAAATCTGAACCTGAAATCTRGTAACTGCTGTGAGGTTTCCTAACTAAAATTAGAGTATGTTTACAAAAAGGWTAATGTAAGTACCTTTCCACACTGTCCTGGGCTATTATAGAAATTTATGGCAGTTTCAATTTTCTAGTTACCCACTTTCTCTGGCTTTTAATGAATTTCCTTATCAAAGCTGAAAGTATTTGCACATCTTGCAGAATTCTTCAACACCAAATTTATCCCAGAGGTATTTCAGAATTAATTTTAATARATTTTTTTTTGTGCTGGAGAAATCATTCTACATTTCAACACTCTCCATCATATGACAATGCTGCATACAGACATTTTTAATATTCTCTCCAGGTATACCCCTGTGGCTACTGCTAAGACTTCTTGCTCTACAACTGTTCCTGCTGGGGGAAAGGTGTTGCTATAGCTGCAGGCTAATAGAAACTGCCACTGCTGATTTGATACCATTTAGTCTGTGTCTGTGCAGAGTTAAGAAAAAACTGTCTCTTTGTCTACCCTTTGCATCTTTGGAGCTAATTACTTTTACTCCTCAATACCAAAATATTTACATGGTTTGGCATGATGGAGTAGGAACACAAAAATTCACTGCTCAAATTCAGATGCTCAGGACCATACAATATGGTAATAGTGACATTCAGACATACTTAAGGAARAGCACCACAGTATACAGAATTTCAAACTATTTAATTAAATTTTAAAATATGAGTGAAGTGAAATAATTAATACTTTGTTTAAAATTAATTTTTTAAAGCTAAGAGAGGGAAAAGATCAAGTTTATGCACATCACCTACAATACAGTGAACTATTTTTTACTCATTCATTCTGAAATTTATAATGATTTGACAATTGAGTGAATAATAATAATAATAAGCCACGTCAAGGCCTAAGCCTTACATATCAGATTGTGCTGCTTATTTTCTTTTTCTCTTGATCATTGCCTAAACTAAACCCCTTGTGCTGGAAGTCAGAAATACCACCTTACACTATCTTTTTGTGTCAGGACTATACAATAGTGCCCTGTTGGGAAGTTGTGAATGTTC
Source organism: Malurus melanocephalus (assembly GCF_030028575.1). Lineage (NCBI taxonomy): Eukaryota > Metazoa > Chordata > Aves > Passeriformes > Maluridae > Malurus > Malurus melanocephalus. The sequence goes on along the minus strand of NW_026623383.1, from coordinate 1,303,045 downwards.
CATGTCTGGAGGTGTCCAAGGGCAGGTTGGATTGGGCCCTGAGCAACCTGATCTAGTGGAAAGTGTTATTAAAATGGTGGAAGGGTTGAAACTAGCTGATATTTTAGGTCCCTTCCAATCCAAACCATTCCATGATTCTGTGAATAGCTCAATGCAAATTACAGTTATTTTCAGTATCTGACTGTTGTGCAAGATGCTGTTAAGTCCTTCCTTAACAATTTTCATTTTTTCAGGCATGGCAATGTTTTCTGCACTTTCACCTTCACTTTCCTTCTGTTGAGAAAGCTCTTCTTCTTACCTCAGGATAACAAGTACCAGCTATCATGAACTGTAATTTAGTCAAGAAATATTTCAGTTTACTGGGAGGCAAGATCACTAAGGTCAACTCTGTGCTACCACCTGGGGTTCAGCTCAGAAAGTTCACTTCACCTTAAGAGCTACATTCCTTTTCTTCGTTGTGAGCATGTTTCAGATGGTTTCKGTTTTTTTCTCCTCCATGTATCTTGTTTCTTTTTGGTTTAAAACTACTATGATCTGTCAATGAACCAGATTTATGTTTAGGTTAAAATTCTAGCTTTTTTAGGAATGAAATCTTGAAAAGTTATAAAACTCTCAGACCACTTGCAGCTTGGTATGAAGACTCACTGCCCCTAGCACTGCAGTTGATAGCATTAGTGATTCATGGCAATGGAGCAAAGTAATTTTTGTAGATRATCCTATAGCATTTTATGTTTGTATTTAATTTGCATTATGGAACTTCAAAAGACTGCCTTTATTTTGAAGAGCTGGTGAAAATATGTATGCACATCCACTAAATGAATCATTGTAGGCCTAGATTGAAATTGTTATTGAAGATTAAGTAAAACTTCCATTTCTCTCCTGCCTTTCATAAAATACAGTATATATTTATAGCCAGGATTCTATCAATGCTTCCATTTTATAACTCTKACTATTTAACTCATCAAAGGAACTGTGTTTCTCTGGCACAGTRAGGTTAAATACAATTTTTACATGTAAGAAATTTCAGTTATGATGAGCATGTCTGAATGAGGATATGAACTGTGGTCAGTGGTCTCCAAGCTGCTCTTTCTKCCCATGTGCAGAACTACTTTCCAACTCTGTAAGCTGTCTATTAGTCATCAYGCAGCAATCTGTTTCTTAGTGTTAGTCCTAACTCATAAATGGCAGTTTAACAATCTTTGCAACATGCTTAGTTCTCACTCCAGTTCCAAATAGACCTTACACAGAAATGGTGTAGGATTTTAATTAATATTATTTGAATTCTAGGATTACAGACTGAAAATTTAACGTGCAGTTTTGAAAGAGTATTCTTTCAAATACTCAGAATGAACTGAAGTTTTTATGCAGAGATTTCTTCTTGGGTTGTTTTTTCTTATGTTTTCATTACAAAAGATGAAAATGTGACCTTTAAACTGCTCAATTAAGCCACAGCATGATATTTACCTAAAAAGAGAGAAGAAAATAAACTGTTTGTTTTCAAAAAAATTCTGTATCAAGGTTGCATTAAAAAATATTGGATTGAAATAAATGTAGAAAAAGATCTAAAAGTTGARCAGCCGATCACAAATATGAATGTGTGAAGGAAATGCATGTCCTCTGTAAGTAGCTGGAGTTGAAACACAGCACAACAAAAACATTTCTTAATTGGCATTAAATCCCTTCTTGTTATTCACTCTTACGTGATAGTTTTTTAATATTTAAAGATTCCATATTTACTTAAATATTGCCAGTGAAATTATGAATTAAATCAAAATAATTCCTAAAATAGGTCCTATTCAAGAAATGCTAGAATCTCAACCAAAGATCTGAAGAAAGAAGAAGAGGAAAAAAAACAACATAAACAGAATTTCAGGTATTATAATGCTTCAAAGGGCCACCTTGTGACAGTGACTTGGATAAAACTGCAATCAGTGTTATTCCTAGGTGCAAGTCTGWGAGGTAATTCACACTCAAAGACAAAAGTTTCTGAAGTGAGAGCATCTTTCACAGAGGTTCTAAAGCAGAGGTGCTGACAATATCACAAGATGGAGTCCAGTATATTTGTGTTACATCCAGGCTGTCCCTCTGGTGTCCATTTTTGGCKGTTGACCCTTATCCAGAGTAAGTTTAACAGGACCCCAAAGCTGATCAGGGACGAGATGTTGTGAGAGGGGCTGAGGGGTCTGGGCTTGCTAGGCTTGGACAAGGATTTTAGGAGACAAAGCAACAGGCTGCTGCACCTAATAGCAGGTCACCAAGAAGGCAGAGACCCTTATGGAGATCCATGGTGAGAGGATTACTSATGTCTTTGCTTTGTTGGAGAGCCCCGGACTGGATGCAAGATACCAAGTGTGGTGTCACAGAGATGAGAGGAAGTGCACAGGTTAGCACAGACCTGGGTGCTCTCTTGCTCTGATGCCAGGACACGCTGCTGCCTCCTCTTTGGCTTCCAGCTGCTGCACTGCACAGATTCTTCCCAGCAGAGCTTCTCTCCCCTGCCAGTCAGACTTCAGCTGCAGGGGAACATAAAAACTTTGAACTTGTTTTGGTTAAATTTCAGAAGGTTGATGGTGATGCACTCCTGAATATCATCTAGGTCACTGAATGACAGCCCTGTCCTCCAGAGTATCTGCTGCCCTAATACCCCTCTGCCCTACTTTCATATGCAAACTACTAAATGCTGTTAAATCATATGAAAAGTTGATTATAATCTAGATATTTCTTTTCCTGTAAAGTATTAAAACMACCCTGGAATTAGTAGTGATTGCAAGGTCATAAAGTCCTTGTGGTTAAAAAAAAAGAACTCTGTCTAAAGGACAACATTTTGTAAAGTATCACCATAGCTTAACATCATCTAAAACCCTCACTGTTCTGCACCCTAAAGGACAGAGCAGATCACAAACCACACCATTTAAATGACACTAATCCATCACACAGATTGATCTGGCATCCTCACACATTACACTAATTCACCTGAAAACTCAAAGAATAAGACTAAAAGGATCAGCATTGCTTAACATTACACTAATATTCACTCTTCWGAGTATATTTTCAGAATGCAGATTCCAGACCGGATTTAAGAAGTCCTCTATCCACTTTATGACACTGCACCAAGAGCAAATTTTCAATTAAATTATCTCAGAAGAAACAACTGAGAGGATAACATAACATCTCATCAGAGAATGAAAGAGGTTATTCAGCCTGTCTAAGTTCATCCATTCTTAGTACTTCCTTCCCCTGTGGAGGCATCTCATTTTTCTCATGTGACCCCTGTGTTTTTTGCCTGAGCAGCTATGTCTGACAGCCTGTTTCACACATTTGTCATTCTCTCCATGAAAAAAGTGCTCCTGACACCTATGTTGAATGTGATTATTTTTCTTAAATCAGCGCTGTTTTTCTTATTTATTTGATCCTGAAAATAAGCCAAATTCTGTCAGTTTTTTGCATTTTACACATTTTACTTTTAAACTTTTCTTAACAATTCACTTTTTCTCATATGAGGATTCCTAATTTTAGGTTGTCCATGTTTAGCTGCATTTTATTGCTGCCTTTAAACATCAGTCAATATGTTTGATATTATATTTTCTTAGTCCTGCAGTATAAATGTYCTGCAAGACAATTCAAATTATTTTTTCATCTTAATATTGTCATTTTATGTAAGAAAAGCATAAACAGCTGCTGAAACTCTCCCTTAGTTTGGTGAAATGCATTCATAAAAAAATTCACAGCTGATATGAGCTTAAAAACTTTCCTAAATTCCAGTTATGATGGTTTAGTTTAGATCTGCCTCAAAATATGTGGAAATGCAAGAAGCCTTTTCCAGATTTATATGCTTGCACACTTTCAGTACATATAACACATTTAAAAATATTTCTGAAATAAATTGTACTGATTCCATAGTATTCATTTTGGCTTCAGTTCTGTAGATGTTGTTCTAATACAGCTCCAGGACAATTTTCAGTTTAAAAAAAATTTTGTCTTGGTTGATCATTGGAGATGTCTGCCTGTTTCAGGTGAAAGTTTCTTAAAGCATGACGATGCCTTTACAAAAGGTTAATCAACACATGAAGTGATTTCCTGTAGGCTGGGAAGTGTTGTAAACTTTTTCCTTGTTATAACAAAGACAGATCAAAAAAGAGAGCYAAACTCCTCTGAGACCTGATTTCCTACCAGTGCTGCTTTCAGGAACTCCGTAAGAGTGGGAAGCATAATTTTACCACTGGTAAAATATATCTGTGCAGTTTTTAGATTCAGTTAATCAACATTCCCAGAGAAATAAATGTATTGACCACTGCCTACTAACACTCTTCCTTAATAATGTAAAACAAAGTACTCATGCTCTGTTTCCTTTTAGATTTCTGATGCATACGGTATAACATGTCCTGTGATGTCAGTTTCACAAATTTTGTGACAGCTGACACTTGACAAATTTGCTTTACCCAAACAGTTTAATTTTTTTGTGCTTTTTTTGCTGTGTTGTAGGTATGAACTATGTATTTAAAAGTGAATTAGTAATTTTAAAGTGCAAATGTAGTTTATCCTGTCAGCTTYAATTAAAAGCCAGTGGAACTTCTGGAGTAACTGAACTAATCAACAAGTTGATTAGTCAACTYTTGAGCTGTTGGCACCTATTTATACCAAAGAAGTGAGTTACAGTGCCTTTAGTCCATTGGGTAAATTCCAAATTCTAGAATAAGGGGCAGATATTTAGGCTTTCCAATTTTAAAACTTCACTCAAGCCTCAGAAGAAACACTTTTAAGTGTTAGCTTGGGAAAACATTACAAAACCTTTTGAAGCAGAGAAAATACTCTCCTTTCTGTTTCTGCAAGGAATGCCTCTTGTTGAAAAGAACTTCAAATTTACCCCATGGACTTGCAGGGGAAAGAATAAAACTTAAGGAAAAAAAAAAAAAAAAAAGCCTCCACTGTTTACTCTTTTTATCCTCTGCTTCAGTAATTCCCATGGTTGCTCATATACATGCTATAATATTTCAGAAACATTTTCAAGGGCAACTATCCACTGTTAAAAGATTCTGCACTGCAGCCACTTTTCTGACAACTTGACTAGTTAGGTTAAGGGTCCTCTTATTTACATTTGCTCTTGAGCTTTAGTACCTCAGATATTCTGMTTCCACAGCTGGAGTCACTAAATTTAATGTACAAGCCTTTCCAGCAATCTTTTAATTCAAATACTCATTTAATACACAAAAATCCCACTTGAAAAATCAGTGTTTGTATAATAGAAACAATASAAATGTAATAACCGCAAAATACAAYTCAAATCTTAAAYACAAAATCTAAGTCAGAAGAAAGTTCAATCTACTGCAATGAACTGAAATAAACTTCCTCATGTTTTCCTTGTTCATTTATTTCCTCTTTTAAAATAAAGCTACTATAATATGCTTTTAAGGGAAAAAGGATATTTAAATGGAAGGAAAAAATCCAGACTTGGAAAAGTATAAGTGGTGTCTGTCCTGTATCTCTGTTCGGAATGTAATTCTCAGAGATTGGTCAGTCATTCCTAAATTTAAAATACTGGTGTTCTCCCAAGATCATCAACTCTTAGTTATCTATTAAAGATTAAATCTGTTACACTATGTAACTTGCTGGTAGACAAGGCAGGTTGACTGATGCATGAAAGAATGGATCCAGAATAAAGGAGACCATTCCTCTCTCTTCTTTCTGCCATTATGAAGAGTCTTTCTTTGAAACCTGAGACAGAATTTAAAAAGTATTGYTGATCACTTTAGGAAGGAGGACTGTAACAGATGAATCTGGCTCACTCACTCTAGAGAAAGGTAATATCCACGTGTGAGCAATGAAAGATAGAATGATCATATTAATTCTTATTGCTTCTATGGCTGTAAAAGGSCCCCTTCCTTTCCAATGTTTTTACAAATTTGTTCACTAATATCAACATAATATTTAGAGCACTGAGCTCACTGAATTTGACATGGTCTCTAATCTTTCAGTAGGTATTTCCTTAGACGATCATTTGAAAATATTCATGTCTAGAATTGGTTTGTGCCAGTAATATCTTACTTTCAGATATAATTCAAAACAAATTTCTTGATGTAGTAACTTGAAATGGAGGTTCCAGACAACACGTCATTACCATGAGCAAGCACCCAGTCCACATCATTGTAAAGAAAAACTGTTACCTGCGAATGTGGAAAGAGTTCCTGGTATTGAAGATGCCCCTTTTTAAATTCTTACTGTCTCTCAAAGAACCACATAAATTCACCAGTTGCTGTTAGTCGGACACAGTCTTTCAATTAACCTTGATTTCCTTTAAAACAAAGATTGACCTTATGATTTTTCAGACTTGCAGGTCTTTGCTGTGATTCAATAGACTTTTTCTCATTTTGATCTGTAACCTTTGTTTCATTCCTTGCCCCCGTTTCCTAGATTCTTGAGTATATGAAGAAATCCAAAGACCTTTCTCTGAATAAAAACAAGATTTAGAACCATAGAAAGATATTGGTTTTCTAGGATTCTTTCAGTTCTCTTTTCTGAGCTCTTAAAACAAGCCATCATCAAACACAAAATGTTATGTATTGTTTCAATGCTAGAAAAAAAATAAATAAAAACACAGAAGACATAGTTCAACTATCACAGCACTTCAAAAATAGCRTTTTTGACCTCTTAGCAGTATTTTTCAGTCAAAATACATCTTACAGGAGTGCTCGTGTTGCCTTCAGCACTATGATGATGGCATGAATGGCACACGATGACTTTTTCTATGAGTTAGCATTCAGTTCAAGGTTTCACAGCCCTTTGGGTGAGAAAGACTGAACTGTGGCCTGTTGCTGACTTTWGTCAGTTTGCACACCTGTAAGAGGCACAATGCATCTGATATGAAACATTAAGAAGGACGGAGAGCATCAGCCCATCCTGCTGCGCCCTAAGTTCAGCGAGTCTTTTACAAAGTGTGAAAGTTCAAAGTGTACTCTGAGACTACATGAATTATGGATGTCTCCAATTTAACTCATGTCAACACCTGGCTTGTAWCCTGTCTTACAGTTATCTTTGTTTTCTTGTTTCCTGAGACATGGAAATATAACACAAACCATTATTTTTTTCCCATGCTTTGTTATTGTATTTTATATTTCTATAACATCATAAATGTGTAGACAAGTAGGCTTACACCATAGAAAACATCTTTCCAGAAAAAAAAAAAAAA
>NW_026623383.1:1278397-1295857 GCF_030028575.1 Malurus melanocephalus | reverse complement strand
CAAAATAAGACTGATGAGTTCTGGAAGGGAAAAATCAGCAAAGCAGAAGTGAACAACAGCAGAAAAGTCTTCAAACCACGTAACAGCAGAGATCCACAATAATAAAGCACATTTACACGAGTAATTTCATCTCCAGTTTAAGCGATGGCCTTATTGATTCTCTGCTTCTGATGCACGCTGAAGCCAACCTTAACCGTCTTCCCTGCTCCCAGGCTAGCTTCTTCATCCCTAATTTTAATTTTCTTTTCCTTCCTCTCTTCTGTTTTCTATTGATCAGATTCTTTATATTTCTCACACATGCTTCTTCACAGATCCATTCAAAAAGCTTTTGCCTGCCTTCAGATGTGCAACATTTTCATCTCTGTGCCTTTATATAGATAAAAATATAATTCCTTTAAAAACCCAGCAAAGCAAAGAACAGCATATCTGATACAAGTATTGTGTATTTCATGAACATTCACTAAACTTGAAGATTTTATTGCTGTTGTAACTATTAGGGGGCAAATATAAATTCATAGATGCATATAAACCTGTATTTAAAAAAAGAAAATACATCCCTTTCAGCATATTCTTATGGATAAGTTAATTGAAATAGTTGGTGGGAATTGACTCATTTAGACATAGAATTGCTGTTGAACTACCTACTAAATTAAAAAGTTGACATTTAGGGAAGCTATACATGGAGTTGGTCCTCACTGACACTAAGTTCTTTTAAACCAGACTTTATGGGTCGGGAAGGCTAATCTGCTGTCATGCTGCATTTATCAAGGTCATGTGGCAAACCAACTGTCATTTATAGTCTGTTGTGGTAGGATGACCCTGGCTGGATGCCAGGTGCCCACCAAAGCTGTTCAATCACTGCCCTCTTCAGCTGGGCAGGGAGAGGAAATATTACAAAAGGCTCGTGGGTCGAGACAAGGACAGGAACAGACACTCACCAATTACCATCACAGGCAAAACTGACTTGACTTGGGCAAAATTAATTTAATTTATAACCAATCATGTCAGATTAGGATAATGGGGAATAAAAACTAAAATTSCCCTTGGCCCTGCCTTTCTCCTGGGTTTAACTTCACTTTCTCCCATCAGTGGTGAGAGGAGCCAAGGTGCTTGTATTCAGTTCATAATTCCCACATGCTGTTTGTGCTGCTCCCTCCTCCTCACACTCTTCCCCTGCTGCAGCATGGAGTCCCTTCTACAGGACACTGTCCATAAACTTCTCCAACATGGGTCCTTCTCACGGGCTGCAGTTGATTCATGAACTGCTCCAGCGGGGATCCCTTCCAGGAGGTGCAGTCCTTCAGGAAGRGGCTGCTCTGGCRTGGGTCCACCAMGGGGTCACAAGTCCTGCCATACAGTCCTTTCACTGCCTAGAACTGTAGTCTTCTTGGAGTYTGTGGAAGTGCAATGATTTGGCCATTACCCTTAAATTATTTGAGCACTTAAATTAAAAGCACAGAAGTTTGAAACTAAGAATTGTTGTGAACATAAATATTCTTGTAACATGTAAACAGGAAGCATTTGCATTTGTGAACCCTATATGTATGACTCATTTGTTTTAAAGTTTGCCCTGCTTTAAAAAGAAAAGAAAACAATCCTGGTTTTAAAAGAAAGAAAAAGCTGCTTGTAACAATAAGCTTGTATGCAAAATACCATTTTTCTTGCTTTATGGAGTAACGTGTTTTAATAGCAGATGTACCAGTGGTTTGATGCATACACATGCAAAYACAAACATAGGCTTTAGAGCTTTCTACTAGCAAGCACCAAAATGTAGAAAAAGATGCTCAGTTGAACAGTGAAGTTTCTGTTACAGGAGACCCTTTACCAACAGCCAGCTGTCTTCTGTTCATGACATTTCACTGAATTTGGAAGAGAGATTCCAAGCCTATCACATCAAAGTGTTTATACAACAGGAATATCTCTCCAATAGAGACATCTATCCAGGAAGGGCCTTCTGCTGTTGTTTAGAGCATTTGCACGTTATTTGTGACAGTTCGAGATACAGAAACATCAGGTAAGGCATGTTTCCATCAGATGATTTGGGAGTTTTTTATATTTCTCCCTTTCTAAACCTTATTATTTTATACTTTGAATATGTTCGGGKTTGCTTCAGTGCAAAAGAAAAAATAAAATTTGAAGTCTTTAAAGCTAAAGTAGGTCAAGAAAATATTCTACCCAGGGCTCTGTTGGAGACTGATATTCAGAAGAAGCATGAATTGCTGATATTCTTGTTGTAGAAGTGTGTTTTTTTAATAAAAGCACCAGCAGGTTTTTCTGTCTAAAGCTAGTCCAATGTCCAGCTTGTCAGCCAACAGCTTTGTTTATGGAATATGACAGAATCACAGAATCAATTAGAATGGAAAATACCTCAGATCATCAGGGCCAACTTATGACYGAACACCACCTTGTCAACCAGACCGTGGCACTGAGTGCTGCACCCACCTGGCTCCTGTCAGGCAGTCGTAGAGAGGGATCAGGTCACCCCCAAAGCCTCCTTTTCTCCAGGCTAAACAACCTCAGCTCCCTCAAATAATATAAATAATAGAAACATATACAAAAATAAAAATTTGGCAATTATGGATGAACATAAAGGACATTCTAGACACTCAGAGTCTATGCAGATAATTCCCAGGATCTCAGAATGTCTTTACCTTTTCCTAACAAGAATTCTTTCCTTCTAGTGTCATGTTCTGATACCTGAAATTTCACTTATTATACAAGAATGTAAACAATAATAGGAGCTCATTAGAATGACACTTTCTTCCCTCACAATGTTTGCTCTCAATGTGAATTTAATTGGCTGACTGACAGATGCGACAAACATGAAAATCCTAAGATAGTGAAAAGCAAAGGCAGGAAAGTTCAACTGGTATAAGAATCAAACAAGCTGAGCTAAAATTCTGTTTAATCATGTCAATGTGAAGTGGTTCATCACCTTACTTTTCTTTAGATAAAATGGTATTTTTTTCATTTGTAGCAAAGTTTTCTGATGAAATACTATGGCAGTTTACTTAACCAGAGTTAAACACATCTGCAAGAAAAAAATCCCCACCAAATTTATGGAAAATATGCAAGAATATGTCAATTCCTCAGCAAACAAGAAAATTCTGATTTTTAAAAAAGTTATAATTTATTCATTAGAAGATCTTTTTCTTCTATTTTTATGGACTCTACACTCTGCAGAATATGAATGCACATGCCTTTGAGCAGTGATGAGGTTCACAGCAATGAATGKTAGATAAAAGTACAGTACTATCAGTGGAGGACATAAGCATCATCTTCACCTCCCACATGTGTATTCTTGTCTCTGCTTTTCCATAATGAGGCTTTCAACATTTGCATCACAAACTTGAAATAACAGATGATATTCAAAACCTGTAAGCCCCAGAGATGGTTTTCCCAGAGCTCCTGGTATACAAGCAGCTSAGCTGCATGAGCTAGAATCCTTACAGAATGGTGCAACAGGAGAACCTTTTGGGTTTTTAAAATTTGTCATTATCATCAGGTAGCACGGATGCGCATCACACCGTAAAGTCCCAGCTATGCGTGACCTCTGCTACATTTGACCAGTTCCAACTCATTAGATGAGYACAAGCTGGAAAAGCAATTAAACAATAGATTAATTTTTCTATGTAACTTTTGCTAACTACTCACTTGTGTGTCACATTTGGGGTAGAAAACCAGAACATGTTAGAAGCCATTATAAAAACTATGCACTGACCTCTGGTATGAAGAATTCCAGTGACACTAGCCTGGTGTCACAYAAGCAGCCAAGACATTGCTAGCTTCTGCCAGCAGTCTCCTTTAGGAAGCAATAAATAGTTAAAACAACTGCCCTCTGGCCATGTCCAAGATCCTGCAGAAAGATGATCCAGGTGTGCAAGAACCTCGTGTAGCAGGCCAGGCCATCAGCCAGGACTTAAGAACACTGAGCACATGGAGCGAATGTCCTGTTTGCTGAGTCCATGGTGTTGGTGAGCGCTGGAGCAGAAGGGCTGYGGATCTGATCTGCATATGAGACAGCTCTGAAAGTGTCATAGGAATCTTACAAAAAGAAGTCACAATCCAGCACTATATCCATCTTTTATAGTTAATCAATTTCAAATTACTTCTCTTCTAGCCTCTGCCCTTCCTAGAGGATCTCTTGTGGCACACAATGATTTTTATTTGCTTTGAGCTTTTAGATCTACAAAGTGATAAATCAATAAGAGATGGTGGAAACAACCATGGTGAGAGATTATAAGGGGTTGAGTTTTCACTAATGAGATAGAAGGCTCCATTCCAAAGAAGAGGTAAAACCAAAGAGGTAAAACTTTTGAGCCAAGAAGCTTCAGGAATTAGCACAGAATGAAGTTAAATGTTCACCTCAGATTCTCACATCTTCCCTGTCACTAACCCAAGGCTCATTATTGTTATAACATGCAATGGGTTTATTTTATCATCTTAGCAAATTAGTTTTAACAGGGTGGTGAAACTACAAGTTAAATTATGAGCTACACATTTAAACTGTTTGACAAAAGTCAATATAAATTTAAGTAATCCAATTGTCAAATTCAGATAAGAAGTCAAGCCTTTAAAATCAAAGAATATCCTTAGGCTGAGCTCAGAAAGATTGGTTACCTTCTCTCTGTGATTAACTCTAATATTATGAGCTGCTTTTTTAGGAAATCATAGCCAGCTGAATATGACCATGTGATAAAAGAACACATGAAGAAGATACCATGCAAGAAAGCTGTGTGGTGATTATGCCAGTCAATTAATTGTGAAAAAAAMCCCCAAATGCTGCTATCTATTTAAATTCTTTTTATTCTATCATCCATTACATACTTTAAACCAGAAGACAATTGGCACTATCTTCTGTGTCTTCCTTTTCAGGGAAGTCAAGCATGCCATGACTAAGGTCACTATTCATTTGAGTACTTAAAACCTGTAATTCTTGTTTACAAATTATTTGTTTTACTAAAGTTTTTTGGTCAAGGTTATAAGATAAAAGCATATCTTAAAATGTGAAAAATATTTGCCATTTCAGAATTGATTTASAAACTGTGAAGTTGATTTTATTTCCTATCTATTTCTATTTACTTTCCATTCTTTCCGCACCCCAATAGTTTTAGCCAGTATTAACTATAGTGTGAAAAAACACAAATTTTAAAAATTGTCCTAGTTTTGACAAAATCTAATGCAACAGAGGTATGATTTGTTTTTAATAGTCATAGAGTTGAAGATAAGCTGAGAACAGAATCCTATTTGTTGAGCACCACAGAAAATTAGCACTTCTTAAGGATATATACTTATAATRATACATAATGCTTCTATATTTTAATGGCCTTTTCAAAGTTAATTGGTATCTGGYTTCTCAAACCCTCTGCAATACGTTCTGGTTTTGGTGTATTTTCAAAAGCCGAGTTAACTTTTATCCTTTCATCTTTATTATAGTCCTATGCATAATAAAAAGCAGCATTTGAACATCACTTGTTTTTTTAAGTCACATTCTTACAGCTAATAGTTTTTCGCTATGCTCTATAATACTAATATTTGTTCACTCTTTTTTCTATTTTTAATTTTATCATATTTAGATACTTTGGAGTAYATGCATAATATCTATGCTCTCTATGCTATAAAATATTTGCTAAGTCTAGATGTTTATGTATACTACACTATACTGTARACATACCCATATGCATGATAAACTACTTTAAACATTTCTATCTATAATTTATTCCAAGATATTTTATAACATATCTGTAAACAGCTTCTGCAGCGCTTGCAAATATTTTGCCCTTGTTCCTTAATTATCTTTGGTCCTGAATTCTTTCATGCATGGGGTTTTTTTTCCTCTGTATGCACTTTGACTTTTTAAAATCAGCTGCTTTTAACTCTTAAAAAAATGATTTCAAATACTTTTTCATTATTAAAAGAGTATTCTGTACAGCTATAGTTTGAAAATACTCTTGTGTATTAATGAAAACTTTGATTTTAGTGAAATCAATCTATATCACTTATAAATGTTACCAGATTTTTGTCATTTTGCTTGACTTTCTCAAATTCTCCTTCTAGGTGTTTTATCATCCTTTCAAACATTTTAGCAATAATTGTCATTATTGAAATTCCAGCAAAGTTTTTAGGAATTGTATATTTAGCATGTCAGATGAAAACTAKTTCTCGTTCTCACTACACAGGTGAATGAGAATAGAGCATTAAATACAATGTGCTCAACCACTGAAAAGCCAAGGCTATTAAAATGCTTACAGAAATAAAACTGTTGAAATGTGGCAAATTGTAGTTGTTATGGTTTACTAGGTCTTCTTTTGAAGTGCTTTAATATTAAAACTAAAACAAAAATAAAGATTAATTTGGAAAAAGGCCCTCATACTTTAAAGTGGCACTGAATGACCTCAGTCTGAGGTCCTATTAACCTATTWACTGAAATGAACAATAAGTGTATATGACACTTATGCAGGATGAGGTTCTAAACCATTTACATTGTAGTTGTGCTTCATTTCTGCATGCTCACTAGCCCTTATTCTCTATATAAAGTCAGAGTTGATTAGTCTAAATCGAAATCAGTAAAAATTGACCTTGTATGGTAGATAGCTTCCATAATTATTGTTGTTGCCTTTTTGCTGAGGTATGTAGATGTAACTRAAACTGTTTCATTGCAGTAGCTGACAGAAAATTGTCATTCAATTTGTGAAAAATACCATATATAGGGTGAAGTAACATAACCATGAGGATTAAGGAGATGAAAAAAAGTCTCATATGAAGACTTATCTTTTTTTTAATCTTAGAAAGGAGAAGAATAAGAGGACACACCACAAAATTAGAAAGCATGGTACAGAAAGAATAACATGCAGAACACTCTATTCATATCTCCTAAAAGAAAGGGAGAAAAACAGCAAAGGGAAATTGAGGTAATTAAATTACTATACGTGAGAGAGAAACACAAAAAGATTTAGAAAAGGATTGGACATGCACTTTCAAAACATATATTTATTTCATAGAAATAAATGTTGGTGGGGAACAGGGTTAAATTATTCAAGTCTCRTGCCAACTCTTAGTTTCTATAGCTCAGGAGAGGGCCTTAAAAGGGTTGCTTTACCCTAGATATTTACATTGGTAAATACTTCAGATAATCTTACATGCAACCATAAAGCTTTTCACATCAGTCAGTATCACAGTGGGAATATTGGACCAKGGGGACTTCTTGACTTCATACAATAACACACAATGTTATTTACATTAACTTAGAATGGTTTTAGAAAAAAAGAACTTCAATAATAATTTTTGCCAAATCTTTTCCTTCCATACCGATAATTACATTTGTCTAAGCAGGTTTTGATCAGAGGTGTATCTGCTACAAATTTATAACATATTGGCCATTATGAAGGAAATGGCTACCAAGCAATTAATTACCAAATTTAAGCTTCACATATCGCATAATCACAGAATAGGTTGCAAGGACCTCTGGAGAACATCTAGTCYGAGTCCCCAGCCAAGGCAGGGTCACCCAGCAGGTGACACAGGATGCACATTATCCTGGASAAGCAGCTCTGGGTGGCCCACCTTGAGCAGCGGATCCAGAGACCCTTTCCAACATCAGCCATTCTGAGTTTCATTTATCACACGATTCAGAGGAACAGTGATAGCCGCAGAAAATGCCTGACTATGGAATCACAAAAGGTAATAAGTRCACCAAAGAAAGGCAATTCAGTGATTTTATTATATGAAGAGAATGTTATTAGCAATTATGAAAGCTAAAGCATGGTATGTCAAAGGTGCAAATAAATATCATTTTCTCTAATATAAATTTCCTTGTATCTTTCATAGCAGCCTCCTAAAATCATGTCTAATATCTACTATAATGAGAACTAGCTTCTCTTAACAAAGAATTTTGCCCTCCATTTTGTACATAGCCAAATAAAGTGAACACCAAAAATAAGCATTTAATCTATGCAGCATAAATAAATGCTTGGAAATTGTTACAGATTATTTACTWAGGTAGATTCCCATGGTATATAATTCCTTTGTTCAGTGTGAAGAAGAAAAATAGAAAAACTTACAGTCTTCCAATCTTCAATGGAACATGATATGACCTCTGAGTATTGCACACTTAGTACACCAGTAGTGCAATTTTACATCTGGATAAAGCATCTCAATGTTTTTATTTTATCTGTGGAACAGAAATAGGCAACTATTTAGTGGATTGTAGTATTTTTATAATAGAAAACATTACAGGATTATTTTAGCTTGTAAAAATCAAGCAAATAACTGGTTTACAAAATGAAACAAAAAGAGGAAGCCTAGACAGTTTGGCAGCAAGGACAGGTAGCCTGGGAGGAGTCMCAGAATGATAGAAGGGTTTGGATTGGAAGGGATCTCAGAGATCATCTTGTTCCAACCCCTGCCTCCATGGAACACAGAGAAATTGTCTGAGCAGCTAGGGATCAAGTCAGAAAAGCTAAAGACCTGATAGATAGAATTAAATTTTATCTTTAATTAATAGTAATTCTGTTTGCTGMAAGATAAACTTGACCTTGACTTTCATTCACAACAATATTAACTTTTCTGGGATTCTTCTGTTGTGTTCTGTTGTTACTGGTTTTTGTTTTCATCAAAACCACTTTCTTTTTAACAGCTCTTTAGAGATTATATTTATGGCTAGATGATAGCATAAAGCTGCAACGATTAACAATCTTAGGGGATTAATGTGCTTTTTCATCAATGTAATTGCTTTTTGTGAAGAAAAAAAAAGTACAAGGAAAACTTGGGAGTTAGTTACRAGTATTCTGATTATATTTTCTCAAGGGATTTAAGAAATGGCCTTTGCCTTCAGCAGTTTTGGGTTGTTATTTCTATAAATAAATATATTTATATTTATAGAAGACACTCTACCAGCCCAGAGAGCCAGAGACCTTCATCCCAGGTCAATGGGTGCAGCTGCTCCCTTCTCCTTTGCTCACTGCTGCCATAAATCAGTCACAGTAAGAAGAAAGTTGCTCAGTTTTGTTCATCCCAATATCTTTCACTAAATATCAAGCTTTTGCTTTAAAACTCATGCCCTCCATTACCTTGGARCATATAGTTCTAAGAATAGTCTGGRCTTTGAAACATGCTGTGTTAACCATAACGTTTTAAACCAACCACCAATAGCTACTCTTTTCCAGGTAATACAGATTTCAGATGCAATGCAATGATRCCTGGTTAAACAATTCTATTTGATTTGTCATCTAGCTCAATACCCAAGTGGAGGAAGTTACTSAACTAGAAGTGTGAAGGGAAAAAGCAAAATATATTATAAAGCAATTGTGTTTCTGTACCCTTGAGATTCTAACYAGGCAACTGTTTCTAGGGTGGCTCACTGAATGATGTCGGTGTCTGAATAGCTCTGAACACCTAGGAAAAGGAACACTGATCATGGGGCAAAGATTGAATGGCTGTTTAACATTAATACCTTCGTTTCACTTGTGTTCAAATTTTAACTATTTTTCTTTTAAGTAGCATAAATCTGTAACAGCAACTTCATTATTTATTAATATATATTCTTGAGGTGAAAGAATGGGGTTTGAGGCACTTTAGCAAAACAGGAGTAAAAACATTTTGAAGCAGCAGAAGTTCCATTATTTACWACTCTTATATATAAAACAATGTAATAAAATTGACTGGTGGTTCCAGTATGCCTTAATTTTTTCTAGATATTTTTGACAAGTGTTTGCATATGTATTTTGCTTTTTACATTTTCAAGATATTACACAAAAATTGCCTATATGATCCTCAAACTGYAAGTTTTAAAGTTGGAGAAAATAAGCCTGAGGGTAAAACAACTTTGTGATTAGTGAATTAAAAATTTCATCAGACTAGAAATTGTTTGGTTTTTTTTAATAGCTTCTAACATCATGCCTTAAACATCCCTTGAGCTCTATTCCAGCCAATAGTATGAACATCAGAACAGTTTTTSAGTTTGTTCAGTCTTGGTTTCCCATAATCTTTGCACCAAAAAATTGCAGCTATAAACATTAAATTTGCATATTACAGACTTCATTTTTGAAGACAGTGTCTTATGTGAATCCCTTTACAAGCTCCCATCTATTTTGCTCACAGATGTTATAATATTGGGACAGGCATACAACCTGTATTATAGAGATTTATTACAGAAAGCATCCTTTAAGATATACTTATGGCTATATGCAAGRTTACCAGAGGAGTTTAAAATTGCTCCCAATTCAGTTTCATAATAGTTTGAAACTCATGAGGCCTCTSTTGTCTTTTCCCATATCAGGTTATCAGTGTTTCAAGAAACAAATTGAAAGCACCTTAATAATTCAAAATTACATCCTGAAATTTTATATGAAGAGTAAACAAAACCAACTTCCTTAAGCTTTCCACAGGTAGTAGATTCTTTCTTGATATTCTACTGATACACAGCCTACAGTGTCAAAAATATTTGCTTTTCCATTTCTATCACAGAAACAAAAACAAATGAACCGATAAAACCCCTTCATCTTAACCAAATTTTAAGTTGAGCAAAGAACAGACTGTAAAAAATTAGCATTGCTCATGTTCTCCACCATCTTAACAAATACATGTGATCAACCTGTAGCCTAATTCTGCAATTACCGACTTAAACAGAAAAATAAAGTTAATGCAACAAATCTGAATGATGAAATATGTACAGGACTATCATCAGTRTTGTATGGCCACAACCTGAATTTTTGTAACATCTTAAGCTGTCCTGTTCTCTAACACATTGCTCCTCTCAGTCTTTGGAATTTTTMGAAAACAATTTATTTTCCACGAACCTAAGCAAAGGATCAGAGATTTTCTATGAAGCAAATATAAGTATTAGAGAACTTGCAAAAGAGGCTGTTAGTAGCATGTATTTTTAAAAAAAAAAAAAATCAGAAAACACCGCTGCTAGCATCCTTCTGCCAGTGAACATGTGATGGCACCTTATGAGTTAATTAGACTATTATGTTGTGTCTGCTTGGCATACCTAGGAAGGTAGAATACAAAGAAAATATTCCGCTRTTTACCATGCAGAGCATATTGCAGYCTATTTTAAGAAACCTTCATAGCATACAGTTATTTTATTTTGATTGCAATGTCTTGTTAAAAAAAACCAACCTCAGAAACATTATCCCAGAAGGCATATGTTTCATATAAAGYTGATAAATGTGACCAAATTAAAATATYGTACGGGCAAATTACAGAGAAAATGAAAATGTTTTCTAACATGCCTGAAGGGAGCAACAGATTTTTGATTCCTATAAATCAAGRCTGGATTGCTTCCTAGAAGGCATTTTTCTGTAGACTATGGGGTCAATGATGAAATCCTATGACTTATGCCCTCTCAGGAGTAAGATTAGATGATCTACCAGTTTTAGTTATCTATGGACCTGTCAGCTATATTTAAATGAGTACTTTCTTCATATGACACATCTATAATTGGATGAGGTTGAGGATTGCCTTAGACTACCCAACAGCAAGAATAGGTTATATTTAGATGAATACTTGTTTTATATGATCTGGCTGTAATTGGATGTGGTTAAAGGTTGCTTTAGACTCCCCCAAGAGGACTAGGGTATAGAATAAAAAATTTTAAAATTTTATGATGATAAGAAAGATGCCTCAAAGGCTGTTACAGAATGAAACCAACAAAGCTAAGCAGGTGCTGCTCCTGCTGCATGGCAGAAACTACTGCTCTTCATGGCAGATACCTGAGCTGTCATGAGTTACTGACAGTTTATTATATTTGTAATAAAGTATCGATTGTTGACCTCTCAATTACACCGAAAAAAAAATTTGCATGTTTATTTTTTCATTGAAGAAAGGAAGATGTGGCTGTGCTAAGAGAAGATTTTGGGCAAAAATGGCAAGAGAACTGTGAAACACTGCAATTTACACTCTTAAATTAAGAAGGCTTTCAAAATGTATTGGAATGTCACAAGAATTATTTTTTTTCAATCAGAAAATGGACAAAAATGTTAAATGTTGGAAGACACGACTCTTACACATATTAAACAACATCATTTTCATTGAGCAATCCCACCAAGATCATCACCTACTCCTAGATACGTGTGCAATGCCATTTACAACTCCAAAATAAAGACAGATTTATTATTTTATTTCAAAGGTGCCATGTACATTTCTTTTTCCTGAAGAAAGTTCAACTAACCATGTTTGTCAGGAAGAAGTTTACAATTCCATTTGCCAGTCATCAAGATCTGATCTATATAAATATCTGATGAAATGAAGGTCACAAAAAATGTTCTGTTAGTGAGAATACTTATCTGTTGCTAAAATGTTCTTAGTCATAAAGAAATAATTTGATAAAAGACTGTTTCTTTTTCCTTTGCCTTTCAAATATTTTAATTTAACAAAATTCAGTGACAGATTTTGCTGTTAAAATCACAACATAGGTATCAGATCTATCAACTGTAAATAACACATATATAAGAATCTAGAAAAAGAGCCTCTCTGGGGCTGTAATAAATCCATCATTCTAAAAACTATTAGACAATTTTACCTGCAACTTCAAATTTACAAAATCTTTGCATACAACATAGATCTTGGAAATATGCAAAAAAAAAACCCCAAAAAACCCCAATACTATTACATGCTTGTAGTTTCATAAAATGCAGTGCAACATACCTCCTGCCAARATAATATTCCTCATGGATAATGATTTTGTAAAAGATTGGGAAAATGTCCAAGATATATGAAAGACCAAAAGTTCATCAGCAATCTGAAAACAAAATTCAATAACAATTTTTGATTTCAGAACATCCTACAGCAGTACTGCGTGGTATTTTACCTTCAACTGTGTATTGTAATACATTGTTGTAGAAAAGACARAACATTGGTATTTTTGTTTTGTAAGTATTTAATCAGTGAAGTATGTGTAGTAACAACAGCAAAATTTAACATATATATCCTTGACTATGGCATGTCTCTGCTGAGGCATGATGTAGCCCACAGTATCAATTTTTTAGGTCTCTTTCAGTGTCTCCAGTTTCCTACACAAAAATGTAATCTATCCACAGATTCTTTAAATTTTCAGATCTGAATGCTCTACCTTTTGATCTCTATGCATGTGGAATGAATATGACCCTAAAGTTAAGGAACCAATGCAGTTAATTAGTGAATTTTGGTTTGCACCTAAAATTGATTCATCTTGATTAATGTTAAAAGCAAGTCTGTGGTCTAAGCTAGTCATCTAGCTTTAYTCTGCAGTAAGAAGACAGCTAAGTATCTATAGCAGCCTGTACACACCCACACACATAAAAATGTGTTTAAGATAAACGGGAAAAATCTTCCACTTTGTCATCCCTTAGTTACAAGGAGAGCCCAGACCAATACCCTAAATGCAGGCCTGGTATTTATGTCACTGAAGTTASGTGAGGTGACTTCATGTGAAATTCATTCCTCATGTAGAAGATCCAAATACTGTCACACACAAGACGTTAACTRTACAAAAAAAAAGAGAGCAAAATTWTGTCTTAGTGCTAAACTATAGAAGTTACAAATTTATAAACAAAATGGAGCTCAAGATAAATCCCTACACCTAAATTCACACTCCTTCATGATTCACACTGTTTACACAATTCACACCTACACTACATTCATTTACTTTTCTTCTAGCAYGTCACAGAAGAAGCTACCTCACCCTGCAACAAAAATTCTGACTTATAAAGAAAAATGTTTGATAATAAAAAGTAAAATATCACTATTTTAGAGAGCCAAGGCAAATGCAGATCTTGGGGAACAGGGGGTGCCCCAAGCCAAAGTATCTCAGACCCACTCTGTGTACAAGCCACAAAAAGACCAGAAGAGAAAACTGAAGTCTTCCTTCCAGTTCAACATGTCTCCAACCATACATTAAGCTAAGAATGGATGATCTGAGCTCATTGAAGGGAATTTTTAAGACCATACCTTCAATTGAAACTTCTATTCTCTCTGTACAAGAATATTTATCTACACAAATCTTACCATTTTTGATATGACTAATTTCCAAAATCACTGGTGGATTTTGCAGAATAAGTAACTTGAAGCCACCTTTATAATTTTCCCACTTTGTGGGAAAGCCTTTCTGTTTTACTTTGCTCTTTAATTTAATTTGTGCATGTTTATAAAGGCATGGGGCAGCTCTTAAAGAGAATTAATATAAAACTGAAWCCAGGCAGTAGTGCTAGGCAGTGCACATATTCAGATATGTTCAATATTTATGGATTGTGTGGGTTATGCTCATAGCTCTAAAGTTCCTCTTAAAGTTCATTTAATCTAATCCACTCAGATGTCTCAAGAGATAAAGTTCCTCATTTASTGTCGTGTCCAAGTTTAGTCCAGCCTTTGCAGTGTCACTCCTTTTGACATATTGCTGAGATAGAACCTTTGAATCCAGAGGTTGCCAAGCAGAAACATGTAACTGAAATGATTAATCAAATTATTGGGAGGGGAGAGTAAGGAAAGGAAAAAAAAGATAAAAGGAAATCATTAATGGTCTTCATTGAATGAAACTTAGAGCAAAAATACCAAGGACTTGCTAATTTCTTCAGCTGAATGGCTAAAGTCACAATGCTGTTTCTTGTAAAATTATGCAAAAGATATACTRGCAATGTACTTTTAATGCTTTATTAGACACGATAACTGGTTTATTTATATAGGAAATAATTTATAAACTTACATGTCATCAGAAAAAAAGATTTTCTACAGTCATTTGAAATTTGCCATTCAGAGGTAGGGGATTCTTGTTATTTAAGTATTTATTTATGCAGATCCTAACACAACAAATCCATAAGTGAACTTTAAAATTGATGGCCATCTTTGTTGTGTTCAGATAAATATATCACACCAAAAATATTTCTAACAAGAAAAGTGAGACCTCTTTTTTTTTTTTCTATTAAAAGGGGGGGGAGCGGGGTTGTTCTCTGAAAAAAAGTATGCCACAAATTTTTTTGCATGTGTGTGACATGTTTAGGATATCAAATTAACAAACAGATTTTGTCATTGATTTCAACAATAAGCCTATTAAAATTTTTACAMCTTACCTTCCTTTCAGAACTACTATTAAAGATTAAGGGATCTTCAGCTATTGTAGTTACATGGCTGGTCTAGAGTGTGTAGTTCTTGAGCATGAATTTGCACAGTACCATGACAGTACCATCCCACTATTTCATGTGGGAGCTAATCTGTGTTTTCCCAGAGATACTAAAAGATAATGCATTTTCCCACCATKCATCAGCATGGTTTCAGATCAAGCTTGTCACCTTCAGACTGAGTCACTCATACCAGAAAGAGTCAATGTAGGATGTCTTAAAAGTTATTCAAATTGTCTCACTCAGGAATCACAAAACTTAGATTTTCATCAGCTCATTAACAGCTCTTGATCCAGCAAACAAAACTAACCTCTTTGGAACAACTATGCCAAAAAACACTGGTGGTTTAATTTCTCACAAAMTAAAAATCATAAATTCATTAATTGCATTAATAGAAATATGTTGAATAATGAAAAAAATGTTAGAGATCCTTTGTCTTGATTCATTAACACTTAAGAAATGCTTGGACCTGTCTAGGTGACTTCAATCATTGGCTTTTATATGTGTGATTAATTTTAATTGAGACAGCTCTCTATAAGCTGGCAGCAAAAGGTCCCATCTACCCTTTTGGTTCTGATAYATCTTCTACTGAAAGCTGAACCAGCTTACCTCCTAATAACCCCAAAAATGCTGTAAAATATCTATGAAAAGATTTCCTTCCTTGTGAAACAATGAATACCAACAATGCTCTGAACTTCTAAATGTGAAGACATTTAACAGCAAGCCAGTGCCCACCATCTCAGGCTCAATCTTCCAGGRTTTTTCCCACTAGTACTCTCATACCAAGTAAACCCATAGTTCATGACAAAACTGGGCAGCCTTTACCAGTAAATACTGCCAGACCTATTCTAACAAGGCACAGAAGGTCCTCCACATACCGAAGGGTCAACTATCTTTTTGAAATTCATGTGCATGTGTATATATATTTTCTCTTTYCTGACTTTTTTAAAACAAAATGAGGATTACCTCTTGATGATTGTGGGGCTGGGAGTTTTCCTCTCTCAAATTGAAAGTACAAAAAARAAGCTGCTTTKCCATTATCCAGTCCCAGTGTGCATTCTACCAAGAAGACAATACTGTATGATAAAAAATAAAGCAGAGAAGCACATAACAACCTCAGGAACTGGACATTTGACATCTGCTTTTGAATCATGAGGACCACAAACTGATTGTCACCTACATGGAAATTAATTCAGCTGTTAGCTGACTTCTGATATATCGTCACTGACATCAGAAGGGAAGGATTATGGTCTTTATAAAATGTGCTTGCAGATACCTCTGAGCCCAAGTTTTCCCCACAGGGAACTGATGAGTCCAAGTGTACCTTCAATTCTTGCTTCCTGTTGATCTCCAGCTGTCATAAGCAAATCATGTTCTATCAAGTAAGGAGGGAATGTCAAACCCTTAAATACTCCTTGGATCACAGACTGTCTACTTTTKCTTTCACATAGAGCTGCTCCAGCATCTTACACAGCACCATCAACATGTACTCAACGTGTAAGTGCCCCAGAATATCCACTGGCATTTACTTGTCTACAGATCAATCTGTAATTGTCTCTTGGGCTGCTGGGAAGCATCCCACTTTAGTTCTCCCACAAAGTTTTCCTTTCTGTTTTTGCAATATCCTCATTGCCACCTTGAATGCTTAATTAAAAGATCAATGCTTTCCTCCATTTGAATTCTTTCTGAAACAGCAGAGGATAAGCCATCTAAGAAATTCTGATTTCTCATGTAACATTCTGATTTCAGCAGTGAGCTGATTTTTTTTTTTTTCTCTTATGCTTTGGTCTCTAAAACTGTAGAAGTGTTGAGTGAACAGAAATACAGCATAATGAATGCACTGCCTAGCACAAAGAAATACTACTTCTGGACCTTAAAACCATACAGAAGTGCGTCATGAACCTGAGTGACAAAATAGAGTTTAGCAAGCCACACATTAAAGCCAGAAATTCAAATTGCTTTCATGGCTAAGTATTGCACTGAATGTGGCTATAATTTTAACAGATGTTGCTGTAAATTACCTGCAGTRAATTACCTGCAAGGCACCTGCATCTTTTGGACATCAGATTCAGAATCAAAATAGAATGATTCCTATTTTTTAATTTACTGAACAAATGAGCAACTCTCTGTATGGTGACTTTGTAGGTAATTTTTTGTTTATCATTCAACGAACTTCTAATTCAATTTCAGATTTCTACCAGTAAAATGGCTCATAGCTGGCATCATATCAACACTTCAAAACAAAGACAGAAGTATGTTATATAGCTCTTTGGTCACTAATTCATTCGTGCACTCCACTGAATGAAGCGGGCAAGGCTCTGTATCACAATTTGTTTTATGTTAGATCCTCCAGCAAGGGAAAGAATAT
>NW_026623383.1:1274677-1278259 GCF_030028575.1 Malurus melanocephalus | reverse complement strand
ACTAATTCATTCGTGCACTCCACTGAATGAAGCGGGCAAGGCTCTGTATCACAATTTGTTTTATGTTAGATCCTCCAGCAAGGGAAAGAATATCATCTGAGGATTGCTTCCACTCTTCACAGCAGCTGAAAGGCTGGCTTTGCTAAATGTACTGTAGGTGAGTCACTCTGCTCTGCGTGCACTTCTGCTACAGCAGGACATTCARCCTCTCAGGAGTAACACAAGCCAAATAAAAAGTCTTTCCCCATGCTCCAATGTGCATTYTGTCTCAGCCCTATTTGATTGATCCATTTGGTCATCTTTGTTTACATTAAAAAAAAGCCCAAGAGATGTGGTAAGAAGAACTAATTAAGGCACAATGTTATAGATTTTCTTATGGTTTGGTAAGAAAACCTGTGAGCTCAAGTAAGAACTGAAAAGGGAGCATTCCAAAATACAAACATTTGATTAAAGATTTTCCATCTATAAAGACAGCTTAAACCACAGACCTAGATAATTCAGTATTTCCCTTTAAAAAGCTTATGATTTGGCTGCAGTAATTGTTACAAGCCACATTCATTGTTTGGAAATACAACCACCTCAGCCCATACATTTCTACATTAAATTAACGAGGAAAAAACATCATCATGAGAAAAGGGTTAATCAGCATCAGATTGCTTGCAGAAAATGTAGTACATCATTTTTTTTTCTCATTTTCTTTTTCAAAAGTAAAAGCAGCAATAGCTTTGTTAAAATTGACAAAATATCACACCCAAGAAGTCACATTCAGTTTTGTAATTGCAAACCCTTCTCCACCCAGCAAAGAAATTGTAAAAAGGCAATTCAAACCCATGCAACCCCCAGCTGAAGGATATTCTTTTAAATGAAAATGAACATTCAGAGAGACTTCCTAGTCCATGTGCTGGGTCCTATCTGCTCGAAGCAGAAACTCCCAGCTGGAATTGTGCAGCACTCTCCTGGACAGCAAACTGGCTGGCCATCTGCCTGCATCTGTCTCTTCTATGCTATTTCCCAGTTCCCAAAAGTATGCACTACAGCTTCAATTCACTTCATTCTGCAGCTAGCTGTACCATGTTTATAAGTTATTGGGCTGGTATGGACACATCATATTAAAGAAATAGAAATCATTGAATGTAGGTGAAGAAAACTACTGGATTGCAAATAATGAAAAAAAGAAAAGCAAAACCGAAACAAACAACCCCCCCACCAAAACCAACYAAACAAAAAAAATCAAACAAATAAAAACCAAAACAGAAAACAGCACTGGAGATCTAAGAATGAAAATACACCTCATTTGGCTGACCTAAAAGATTCAGACACAGGCCCAGCAAGCTGCTTATTCTGCTGGCTGTTGAGGATTCAAATGAGAAATATGAAGCAGACATCTGTTCTACTCAATGTTATACATAAAAGGAGAGATATTTTCCTATGTTGTTAAAATTCAGAGCAGARAAAATGTTATTTTCCCTCTGCAAATAGATTGTTCTACCATTTATCTGAGTGATAAAATTTACTGTTAGAAGACCATTTCCTACCCTTTGCCTACCCCCTCACTCCACAGACTATTGCAGCTAATCTGTGACATCACTGTGACATTACTGATTGAAGTAAATTCTAGAAGATCTGTTCTCACTAGAAGAGAAAATATACATGAATGAGGTAAAATTCACAGCTCTGTGTTCTTAGAAACTATGAKGACCCTGACCTAGATGAGAAGAAAACTAGAGCTAATAGGTTTGCAGATATTTAGTTAACCAGAATTTAAGCTTAAGTTGCCCAAGTTAATTTTGACTTTCTTTCTAGTGCTTATGTTTATCGTGATTCAAATTCAAGCAGTTGTTGAAGCACTCTGCATCTTAATCCTGACACTYAAAACCACAGTCCAACCAACATTAGCCACATGAAGAGTTAATAGCAATACAAACAAATCCCATCAGAATTCTTATCTCGTACTATGCATGTATATGAGAAATATTAAGATAATGTTTCTTCTGTATACAACACTGGAAAGACTATTAGACCTCCTAAATATCCAAAAAGTTTTCAAAAAAATTGGAAAAGGTTTAGACAAACCTCATAAGACAGATTTGAAGTCTGCAGTTTGAGATTCAAAAAGCTCTATTTACTTAACTTTTCAAAGGCAAGGGGTTTTAATCTACTAAACAAAGGCATAACAATATCTAGTGGCTGCAGCTGAAATGGGATAAATTTTCAGCTATAAATAAGGCATGGTTTCTCATAGCAAAGATAATTATCCGTGAGAAACCTTCTAGTAAATGATGTGCTCAAACTTCCATTACTCAAAAGCCTTGAAATTAAGACCAAGTATATTTCTGAAAGACATATAAAGCTCAAACTGAAGTTAGAAACTTGCTACCTGAAAGTATGGACAAAATCCTGTTCTGTTTTGTGTTGTTGATSAGTTTTTTTGTTTGCTTGGGATTTTTTGGTTTTTTGGGGTTTTTTTTCAGAAATTCAGGTTATTAAATATAGTGACATCTTGCATTAAAATCTATAAAGTTTTTAATAAAGTATTGTTATTCAATTTTGGTGACATTTATATTGAGGACTAAAATGTTACTGAAAATGAATTTCTAYTCCAAATATCTGACCAGCCATGAAAAGGCAAAGAAGATAAAATGTGGGGCCATGTTGCCTGTCCCAAGACATACATGACATGATAGACACCAGTGTCTATCAATTGAAAGGTAAAACTTGTAAAATCAGTTATTTTCTTCCTCATACCCTCCACTCTGAAAGAAATCCTTCCTATAAGAGAATGATTTCCAGAATCACTGTGYTTGTAAGAGGTTAGTTACTGGTACAAATATCCTGAGAGTAAATAATTTCTTCACAGAAGATAAAAGAATCTAAGGCATGTTTCCTATCAGCAGCCTAAGGTTTGTGGGCAGACACTGAGCTCCCTACTCCCAAATCTCTAATCTCAATAGAGCCAAGAGCTGTCTCCTAGAGTTAAGCTTTTGTTTTTTAATAAGACAAAGACATTCAGTCCCCACTGAGGTCTGAGTTTAGCAGAAGGATAGAAATGCAGAAAAACAAAATTTTGCACATTTCCTCCCTTCACCTAAAAACTGCGAGCAGCCAATTCAGCTCTCATGAAGTCCACACAAGTGTAAGCTCTCTTCACGATCTGTAAACTGTGACATTTATTCCAAAATAAACTTTGTTCTTATATTTGGCATTTTTATCTTACTGTGGTTGACAGCCACATGGCTCAAAACTATTACTTAAAAGAACTTTCAGCAGAGGCTTTTTAAACACCTTCTAGCAGGATTTAATGCAAACATATTAAAACCCAGACTTGCAAACTAAACCACCCATTTTATCTCTGCTAATAGGAAATTCTCTTTAATACATAACTGACTGTGGAAAAGATCCTGAAATGTACCTTCTTTCCAACAATACACTGWAGTGTTTCAAGCTAGATACTACTCCTTGTCTGAGCTTGCATGGTTATTTATATATCATCATTCCCTACTSGGATAGCCAAAGACCAGTGGAAGAAGGACCGTTAAAACCAGGTATTTTCACAGGAGCTACTTTCAAGAAGTATGAATGCCA
>NW_026623383.1:1234142-1274553 GCF_030028575.1 Malurus melanocephalus | reverse complement strand
TTTTTTGGAAAATGGCAATCGGGCTTACTGTTGGAATTGGAATTCTCTGGAAATTTGAGCATGCATTGTAAAGATCCCCAGTCTGCATKACTTTATTTTTGTTAGGTAAAGCTGTTGCACCAGACCAAGAAAAGTCTTCAGAAGAGAAGCTTGTATTGCTTGTATTTATTAGTTTATTTTTAAGGGTTAACATTTGTTGACAGCAGCACCTGATTTAAACCACCTAAATCATTATAAGGGATTTGGCTGAATACCTCTCTTCACAACAGTCCCTCAGGTGCTGTATTTTGGATTTTTGATTAAACCACAGGTGATAAGATTATGGCATCACACTTACTCTTTCCCCCACCCTCCCTGACTTGCMGCAAGAAATACTAAGACGTGACAAGAAATTGGGGGGTGACACAGCTGGTACAGCTGACTCTGACTGGTTAAAATGATATTCCCTGCCATGTAACATCATGYTCAACAATAAAAACTGGGGGGAGAGGAAGAAGGTGAGATTTTTTGGCTCCCAATGTGGCTGCTGTCTGGAGACTGGTTGAGCACTGGTGTGCTTATGGGAAGTGGCATGGGACTGTCCTTGCATTACTTGTATTTTTTTATCTCCTCCGTTTACTAAGCTGTSTTTACCTGAACTCACACAAAACAAAAGCTTTCACACTCTCATTTTTCCTGTTCTCTCTGCTTCTAGTGGGAGTAAAGAGGGGAGTGAGCTGAGCAAGTGGCTGAGTGAGTGCTTAGGTGCTGCTCAGGGTCAATTCAAAACATTCATGCTCTCCCACTATACAAGCCAAAAACAGGACTAAAGCTTAGTGATTTTTTWAAAATCAAATAAGAACACAAACATAACACATTTTTAGGCATCAAAAACAGGAGTAGCTATGAATGATGTAAGGTGTTGTMATAATAATTTCTCAGGGTTAATAAAGTGGTTTGCCCTGTATATCCTAATACTCCAAAATCCAAATTTGCATGACTATGAGCAATAACCATTGTCCGGGGAAAAAAGTCAATGGCAAATATTTTTTTCATTAAAATTTTCTGCTTTTCAAGGAAGTCTGAGATTTGCATTTATTTCATTCTGCAATCAGTATAAACTTGCTAGTTATTAATTGTTCATGTTTTGCACTAACATTCAGGGACAGCTCTAGACCAAGTGAACATGATGTACTTTAGATTGCAGAAACTYAGGATATGCATGCTTAAAGCAACATTAACTGTTGCCTTGAGTAGGAAGATGTACTTAACCTTAGAGATCTGTGTTGATAACAAATTTCCAATACCACCTGCTTGCATTCCAGCTCTCTAAAAAATCACAAAATTGTGTGGAAAAGAGAACTTCTCTATTGTCCCTCAGACAGTAGAGGACATGAGGGTAACTTTTTTAATAGTTAAAAACTACTTCTTAGCACTTTGGACAGAATTAAGTATGTGAAAACAATTACTGTAGAACGGCACTGAGCTCTGTTTAGGTATTTGTGTTCCCTCATATGAAGGAACTGCTTGGTTATTTTACTGTGTCATTCTCAGATKGTCATCTTCAGCAGGTTCTCATGAGAAAAAGGAATCAGGAAGCAAAATAAAGCTTAGATATCCCATTCTCATAATATTCTGTTTTGCATGCCGTGCACTAATTATAAATTTCACTGATGTTTGAATCCATCAGGCTTAATTAGAACCCATGTATCTTAGGACTATGCATTGTAAGGAAGCAAAGTCCTATAAAATGGACACATTTATTCTGGTGATTTCTTTGAGTTCTGGTAAACATTCCACTCATGGAAAGATGAACTTCCTTGAAAATTCCCTTTTACTACACAATCCCATTTACTCCCGCTACTCATAAACAAATTAAATAACAGCCATAGACATTTTGACAGTGTTGAAGAATTTGCAGGTAATTTTAATGATCRAGAACATACTTCATTGCACTTCTCGGAGTTCCAAATTCATCTTTGGCAGTGAGGCTGATAATTTGATTGCTCTGTAATGCACAAATGCRTAATTTCAAAAGCAGAAATCATTTTACAGGGAAACTAATTAAATGTAAATGAAGCCCTTGTACAGGATGTTAATACATAGTGATATATACAGACATAATTGAATAAGAATAATAAAGAATAGTTCATCTAAATATCCCATTAAAAAATGATTTTCACATCAAAACAACTACAGTGGTATGATATAGTCCTCTGCATAATTAATTGGAAATATAAGATATTAAATAAGTTCTTCATTTCCTTCTTGCCATATTTCTATTCGCTCCTAATTTTAGGATCAAACATCTTTTAAATTTGCTGTGCTCAGTGGCACTTCTATTAAAACAGAACTAAGGCATCACCTCTCACATAGGTAGACTACACAAAGAAATGAGGTTCTGGACAATGGGTTACAAAATTTATTTTAATATTTCACTTCAAATTATCAGCRGATAAACTGTAGTAATTCATTTTCTGTGTCTCTTATGGAATATAAATTCCATATTTTCCCTGAAAGGGATGCATCCTTTCATGAGCACTGTGCCCCAGGGCCACCCTGGCGGTCCCCCTGTGGGGGGACATGGACAGGCCCAGCCAGATGTGCAGAACGGAGCACAGCCCCTCTCCAGAGGTTCTGTGGGGACACGGGATAAGCCAGCAGCTGGCATTGTCTAGGCCTTGGGGGGATTGAGCCCAGCCCAAAAAACTACAGAACCCCAAACCTGTTCTACAGCTCTGCTGGCTATGCAGTCATCTTCCATCAAAACTATCGATATTGCCTGGAGTTTAGAGAATAAATCACAGAATATTCTGAGTTGGAAAGGATCCAAAAGGATYGATTACAACTCTTAAGTGGATGGCCCATTTGGGATCAAACCCACAACCTTGGTGTTATGAGCACCATGCTCTAACCTACTTAATCACCATTTTTGTAATTGTGCCTGGCAAAACATGTAATTTTATTTGCTATTTTTTGTTATCTCAGCATTTTGACTGTTACTAAGATGTTTTTTCCTGGTTTTGTTTTCTCAGTGATCCAACATCCCACTTAAGGCATTAACTATGTGTAATTAATTCCCTGATTTTTTACTTCTGTTTATTGTTAGGGGCAACGGAAATTCATTCTGACGAGAAAGATTTGCAGTAATCTTAGTACTCAAATAACCAAATCAGGGAAATGTTTAATAAAGGCAGTATGATTACACTCAAATGTAATCTGTAATCAAGTGTAATCCTGATTTAACTGATGAGGGACTAAGAAGAAAACCTCTGAATCAAGAAACAGCCAATGTTACAGACCAGAGAGAAGATTGAGCAGTTTCCTGACATATTTCTTTTAGCCTTTCAAAATGCAAAAGATAACTGAGGTTCTTCTGGATGAGTTTAGACAGGATCAATCAACATATGTTGTCTTCTCTTTTTTCTGATTAATTGCAGTAAGAGTCACATGCTTATTCAAGCAAAATCATCTGTATGGAGTTAATCTGTTTATTGATTAGCACAGAGAAACTCTTCAGCTGAATCTCATTTGATACAGCATGGTGGTCCAGTATCCAGAAATACACTGCAAGAAGAACCTCCCTTTATTTTTTCTGTATCTTTTTTTAAATGGCAATTTACACATTTGCTAAGGATTTCGATATTGAGCTAATTTTTATAGACTGCAAAAACTGTTCATTTTTTACAAATTTGCATAAATACTTGTTGTAAAGAGTGTTTTATTACTATATTCTATCATTACATTTTTCACAAAAGGAAGTTCTAGCCAACCACTTAGACTAATTTGACAAAGATGTAGTATCGATTTTAATAACAAGTATTCAACAGTTAATTTTAACTTTAAAGACATACATGTATTTCAAACTGCTCACTATTTAACTTTATTGTGTGAATCAGAGTACTTAGACTGRATTTTCTTTGCTTGGAATTTCTCAGAGTTTTAAAAATACACTAATAGCTCATAAGTACAAGAAAATAGTCACTGACTGATCTGATACAGGTAACAAAACAAACAGAAGTAACTGTAATTTTATGGACTGTTGGATAAATCTGTAATAACAATCCTCCATCCTAATTGTTTCTGTTCTGAAAAGTTGCTTAGGTACCTAATTAATCCTGCTGAGCATACTGAGAAGGGCTTTGAAAAGACAGGATTACTTAAAGTAAGACAGGAGATTTACTAAGAAACGTCAAGAATCCACCAGTGGATTCTGACTCCTGGAAAACAACATGTAGATGGCAAACCACAAATAATGAATTCACATACATTTATCAGGTGTTCCTAAATGCATTAATAGATAATAATGATTCCTATACCAGTAAGGTAGAAGAAAAGATACACTTTGAAGCTGCAATGTGAAATCAAAACCAGAGCAAAAGAGAATCATCATGACATCTCACAGGTGTATTAAAAAACAGGAGATTGTTAAATGTGACATTTTTACAAAAAATGAACCTTAAAAATCAAAGGTGTGGCAGACACAAGAAAAATACTGATATTAAAAAGCAAGACTTCATTTMTTGTGACTGATTTCTTCAAGTCATAACACTTCATTCAGTCATATTAAATAATGAATGACAGGAAAAAATGTTTTAAGGTAGTAAAGCTTCACTTTATATCCTGGAAATATATGTATCACAGAATAGATTAGCGTATTTTTAACTTATTCTTAGCATCTCTATTAATTTGCACAGGCCTCCTCTTGTTAATATTCTGCCATTTTAGATAATCATCCTATTTAGATTTGCTTATTTAACTAACTGCCTCCATGCATGTCTTCAATGGGGAATTCAACAGGTAATTTAACACCCAGGACTCGTCCCTAATCCTGTTGATGTATTCCCGATAATTAACATTTGGTGAACGGCTGCATTGTTGGATGCCCAGATAGATAGCATCAACAATGAACACTTGAATATTGTGGGCTTAGTGGACAAAATGAAAAAGGATTCTTTATTGATAACTACACTTTTTGCCCATTTTTATGAGTTAATAGGGTCCAATTAAAATTGCCCAGTTGTGAGCTTCATGCACACATCTCTGGAGCTTTGAAAGAAGAAAGTTTAATGAATGGTTGAACAGTTATCCTGATACCCTAGTAATTAGAAAACGGGTAATTAATGTGCATCTGTGGCAGACTCTGGGGTACTGTCAAAGACCCTGCAGTGTGGCAGAAAAAGGAAATTATGAGCTTGGCATGGGAATACAGCTTTTCCTGTTTTCTTAAATTTTAGATCTACATCTGTGTTTAATTAAAAGAAGAAATGAGTTACCATTAACACCATTAGGCAATGAGCTCTGATTGGTTATGGTCCTCATGGACTTTGAAACTGATAGAAACTTGGGAGATCAGAGAAGATTTTGTGGGGATCCTTTCAAGTGTCTGAAGGACTTTTCACAGAAGAGAGCAAAMATTTAGGAGAAAAAGAGCTTAAAGTCTGGAAAGCACACTAGCRAAAGACATCTGTATTTCTGTACAACTTCTACTGTTACTAATTTTATTTTTAAATTAGAGTGTGGGTGCCCTGGTCCTGGCAGTGGGGCAGCCTCTGTGAGGAGAGGCCAAGRCTGCCCCATGCTGCAACCAGCAGAGTTAAACCTGAAAAAAGGGGCATAGTGGTTGCTTCAATGTTACCTGTTTTATTTCCTTCTACCTGAATTAATAAACACATTTTCATTTTAACTGGCAATCGGTTAATTTTTCCCTARTAAAGTCTTTTTTTGCTGATAATGATAATTGGTAAGCAATTTTCCTCTCTTACTTTGACCTATAAACTTGTTTCCTGTTCTTCTTATCCCTTGTGGGCTAACCGCTAGAAGATGCTCTAATTTTAAATACAGTGAAGTGAGATCTGCTTGCAACAACTACACATTAGTATTATTTAACTTTAGAAAAAATAAAAAATCACCTTTTTTATTAAATATTTGGTCTGTACAAGTCTTGCACAAATTTATAAYGTGAAGAACACTTACTGAAAGACAGCCCTCACAGATGTTAGATGACTAGGTAAGCTGATGCAGTAGTTTCTAGAGGGATTCAGAGGAAAATTGCTTTTATCTCCTGAAGCAAAACAGCATTCCATATTTCACATGACAATAAAATGTATCCTCAGGGTAAGTAAGTTGTCTCTCCTTTTAAAACAAAACACAATTCAATTAGTATGCAAAAGTGAAGTACTATTTTATGAGAACAAATAACTCTCCTGAGCTTACAGTTTCTGCAGATTCTAATACCTTTTGTAACAGTACACTAGTTCCAAATTAACACTGGCTGGCCATAACCAACCAGATTTATAAGATTCATTGAAATGCTAAGCATCAGCTAATAGTTAAATTACAAGGAGTTCCAAGATGTGGCTTTAGTTAAGAAATGCCCTTCAATACAGCTAAACTTTTCAGTATCTGAAACTGTCAGCTTCTTTGAAAAACATAGATATATACATAGAATGGTTAGTTTAGCTGGAGATGTTATTTACACACACTTAGCAGGAAAAARCCAGCAAAAAACAACCTGATTTCACTTCCACATTTTAAAGTATCTAAATATAAGTTCAACCATATCTATTACACTTTAAAGACACACTTTAAAATACATGCCAAGGACACCTAAGGAAATCAGATATAGATAAATTTAAAGGCAGATATAGATGAATGTACCTTGCATGAGAAGTCAAGATGGAGACAGTACCATAACTAAATTTAAACATTCCTTTTTTTTTTTTTTTTTTTTTTTTTTTTTTTTTTTTTTTTTTTTTTTTTTTTCTAGTTGACTAATATTAATTAGTCATTTTGGATATATTTCCAATAAATGTGAAACATACCATATCTACAAACTAGATAAATGCAGAACAATCGCCTAAACAGAAGTTAATTTTGCTCAGTTTCTCTGGTAAACAGCAAGTTGAGAAAAGATGCTCATGTTTGCCCACAATCATCGCAGACACTTCTCAAACAACCCTCCAAAAAAGCTAGTTTTGGTCTCAGGCCTCACAGACAAGTGGCTATATCCAGTAATGGTTCTGAGAGTCTTCAAATCATTATGTAGTAAATGCTGGAATTAACATCTAGTCATGATTTGCAGTCACAAACCTGAGGCTGTCTAAGGCTTTCAGAAAGTCACAGGGAAATTTTAGATATGTGGTAAAACTGAGACACAACACATACACTAGAAGAAGGAAAACCTGCACTATAACGGGATGCTGAGAATAAACCCTACCTGATCCTGGAATGAATTTAGGAGCCTTAACTACACAAGCGGTTCTACTTGAAATTCTTTAAARATATTTCCTTTACAAACACTTCTTAAGTGTTAGAGCTTATATATACCAGCAAACAACTTTAGTTTTATGCCTTTGTATAATTCAGTCACAGGTGATGTGCTGCTTCTGTGAGGTTTACTTAGCAAAGAAGATTGTATACTAMATAGTATTTTCCAGCAGTATTTCATTAACAGCCTATTCAC
The DNA here is from genome assembly GCF_030028575.1 of Malurus melanocephalus. Classification (NCBI taxonomy): domain Eukaryota; kingdom Metazoa; phylum Chordata; class Aves; order Passeriformes; family Maluridae; genus Malurus; species Malurus melanocephalus. The sequence continues at coordinate 1,267,109 of NW_026623383.1, read as the reverse complement.
AAAAACAGCCCCTGAATAATTTCTGCCTCGCATGGAAGGCTTTCCCTGAGTACTTCTCCAGGACTGAGTGACTCTGACTTGTTTGCTAAATCCTCTTCTCATTTTCTGAGGAAGAGAGATACCCGCAGAGGTGAAATGCACTGGAATCAGTCCAAGTTGGTGGATCTGGTCACTGCTGATTAGCTGCTCAGACAATATCACATAGTAAAATATTCTCTAGTCAGACTAGATATTGAGAGGTATTGACCTGTATGATCCACCAGACCTAAGTAGTGATCAGGGGAAAGTCACAATGCAGGCATAGAAGTCTAAAGTCAAGAGCCTTCTTCTTTTTAATGATTTAAATTTTTGCTGATTATCCAGATAGAATAGGGGCTTTCAAAAGGTGTTGCTCAAACAATACCTTGGTCATTTGTCTTTTGGCTTCTCAAATAATGCCTGTGCAGGAGAGTCAGTTTTTAAGTGAATTCATGAGTTCAAATACACTATTCTTATTTTTTTTTCTAGTATTTCTCTCCATCAATCTTCAGGATTCTGTACCAGTTCAGAAGATTGAGATGGTTACTTTACAGCAGTATTCAAGGTAAAACACATTTCGGGCTGATGCCATGTTAATGGCTATTGTTAGGTGAGAAACAAGTMATTTGCTTGCTGAAATTTATAAGATTAATGACACTTCTATATAATGCTGCCAAGAGAATTTAGTTTAAATATGTATGAACTTGCACTTCCATACAAATGCAACAGTATGCCRTTCATAAAAAGAATGGAAATAACGTATGCAAATAATGCTGTGTAAAACCCTGCTGTGATATCCACTGTGMATTAAAATTCTTGGTCCAGAAGTGCATTTCACATTGAAAGAGCTTATAAATAAATAAAAAAATCAGCAAATAGGATTAATGTCTTTAAATATGCAAGGTTCCTGACAAAATATCTGACATGATGAATTCTTCTCAATATATAAATTTTATAATAATAACTTTTGTAATAGGTTATTCATAGTAATTTAAGTCATGCTTTCCTGCTCACATGCTCCCCATATATTGTGTGCAACTCTTTGTTCCACGTTTTTCCTAGAATTTTATTTTCTTSAAAAATAARGTTAGAAACCATCAATATGTTTACCAACATGTTTACTGTATAAYGGCTTTTCTTATAAGAAAGATACTGTCTATTAAAAAATGAAAACACAGTTTCAGAGTAATTTCAGAGAAATTTTGCTGCCACAGTAAATTTGTTCTCATTGCCTGCAAAGTTATTTCATCTGTGCAAAGGTGTTGTGCACATTTGAAGCAGTAAGTATCATCTTTGGAGATCTTTGAGTGTGGTGAAGGAGCTAAATAATATAATTAGCAGGTTCTCTGGAGTGAATCTTCAGCACTATGAGAAGAAAAGGATTGATAATGCAAAAAATCCTCCACTTTATTTTCAACCTGGAATGCAAATGTCTCCCTAAASGTATTACATATTGATTTCAAAACACCACCACTTCTTTTGCTTAAACTAAATGAAAATAAATGCAGTCTTTCAAAGTATTTGTTTTAAGACTAAGTTAAAGCTTATACATAWGAAGAAAGAGCAAAAGAGTGAAGAAAAAATTATAGGGAAGGAATTAGAAAAAGAGAATATGAGACAATGAAATTACCGAAATAATCCTTTGGTTGATTAACTGTTATGGATTGCTTCAGTCCCAGAAGTATCACTTTTCATACATGTATTAACCAGCATACTTTCTCTCATCTTCTATGTTTGTTTACACAGACCTTTTTATCACATAATGGTTTTCCTCTAAGATCAGCACATTACAGATTTTCAGCATATGTGGCATTTAATTGTATATATAATTATGAATGACATGATACTATCAGATCAAAAGATGTAGACAAAATTCAGACGTGTTTGAAGCTGCTGAAGTTGTAATTTTTGTAGCACTACCTGGGTATTAGTGTCCCTGTTTACAAATTTTTTTTTTGTAGAAAATAAGATAGTGTTGKTATGAGCTTTATGGGCAGTAGCTGCCCCAAACTGAAGATAATCAACAGAAGATTTAACATAAATGCACAAGTTTAATATGTGAACTCTCYAAGCCTTATCAATCCAGTTATTGCAATCCAGTTGGATCAGTTCCAGAAAATTGTGTCATCTTCAAGTTGTGGACATGGAAAAGAAAGGATATTTTTAAAATTTTCATCTTTGGGGAAGGCAGACTCTCATATCATATTCTACAGTGAAGACCATGGTCTAAAAATAAATAACTTGATTCCCGAGATTAAATACTAGCAAAATTGATTTTGACAATAAAGCAGATAGAGAAATATAAACTATTATGAAACATGGCCTACATGCAAATTAATTCTAATTATTCTCATATTCATTTTAAAAGCTTGGTTTACAAAGTAGCTTCACTGATTTCAGTATTATTTTCCCAGAAAGATACCACAATAAATGAGGGGAAATTGACCTATGTTTATGGAGAACTTGCTACACTAGAATGTGGAAAGTAATGGAAAACTTAAGGTTAAGACGATGTGCAGCACAGAGTATAAAGAGAAAATCAAGCAGAATTCAGAATGACTTTTGAAGAAATAGAATAACCTTTAACACAACCTTTTACAAAAGAGAAATCGCCTTTCTAATCCTTTGTTACTTACATGAAATAAGATTTCATTTAATCACTTGTAGATGTTGTGTTTTCATTACATCCATCAAGTGACTTAGATCTCTTATTTCCTTCCCTATGAAACAGRAGGAAACCTGGTGTCATGAAAAATAAATGTCCCTATACAGCCAATCCATCTAGTGATAGATTTTGTTCGAGTTTTTTTAATTAAAAGAAGGAATGATAAGAGAAATTATATTTTTAAAGTAACTTTTTTTTTTGTTCATGTCAAGTCACAAAAGAAAGTTAGTCATTACAGTGAAATGCTTTAGCATCTTATCTTTATCAATGAACAATGTGCATTTAAAAAACTTATAAAATCTGTGAAATAGACAATTTGCATAATATACCAAGAAGGAAATCTACTCCTATTACCACAGAGGTCATATTTCGGTAATATTTTCATAGAATACTGTCAACTATAAAAAAATCATCCATACTCATGCATAACAGGTTATTTTAGCAATCTCAAACTGCAATGAAAGGTGGATTTCAAACACTGAAAAGCTCTGAAAATCTTTCATATTATCAATACTTGCAGACTTTTAATCAAYCTGACTCTATAAAGTTGGATACCTGCATATGTTCTATGTCTTCTTTTGGCTTTAGAAATAATTAAAATGCCCTTAAATTTTGCATATTTATTTTCTAGCAAGGTAGACTAAGTATCGCACARTTTCCATCCCAACTGGATACTATATTTTATGTCATCAGAAGAACAAGTTCAAGGGCTAAGGAAATTTTAGATAAATCTAACAAAGATTTCAGGTTTTCTAAAACCAAATTAAAAAAAATAGCATTTGATTCACAGTTAGCATTTAAAAAAAATACATATTGTCGTGGTTTGAACTGGGCTGAAAGCCAAAGCACCCATGACCGGAGAGGCAGAAGGGAAAGCAAAAAAAAAGCCCAATTAACACTAAAATTTATGGCTTTTGGATAAGATAACATAATTGAGAGAAAGATACGTATATGCTCTAGAAAATGGTCAGAGAGGCTGAATAAATTAAGTTGCACAATAGTTTTATTACTAAAAACTACTGAAAACTACTGAAAACTACTGCACCAGGCAGGGAAGCAGAGATAGGGAAAAATTTACAAGGAGAGGAAAAAAAAAAACGGACATTTGAAGACACCTGTTATTCTTTCTTGGAACCTGACTCTCTCCCAGGTCATTCTTCTCCACCCCCCATGTCTTCCCGCACACAAAGGGGGGCAGGAATGAAAGTTTAACATAGATCAAACTACTCATTACAGTTGTTGTCCAGCATCATAGGAGAAGTGTTCTTACAGCTCCAAGCTGTGGAAGGTTTTTTGGTTTTTTTTTTTCCCAAGAAACAGTCAGTGTATAACTGCTGATGGCAAGGGATTCTTTTTCTTTACCTCATGGGAGAAAGGAAAACAGTCCAAGGCCATTCTCTCAAATCTCCTGGCAGAACACAGCTCCTTCTAAGCATCCACTTGYTTTAGAYGTGGGATGGGGGCATCTCTTCCCCTGCAGAACACAATTTCTTCTAAGCATCAGCTCACTTCAGACATGAGGGGAGCCAAGCMTCTTCCCCCTTTTTGGCTCCTGAACAGTCCAGTCCTCCAAGGCCAGGTTTTCCTCAGAGCAAGGTYGCTCTCTTTTCTACACAGGTCTCTCATTGAAGAAAYAGTACTTCGGACAACAGCTTGTTTTCTCCGTGTTCGAGCACCACAGCAACAGCACAGCACTGTCTTCTTCTTAATGTGATCTCGGGTCTCAGTTTTTTTTCTTACATCTCCTCACTCTCCTGCTCTGTTTTTCCCCAGTGCATGATACTAAACCTAAATACTAACAACCTAAAAACTACATGGCGACCGCCCCTATCTTGTTTTGAATTCTTCTTAAGTACAAGACAATACATCATCACAGAGGTGTAACCAACCTGTGCAATTGGCCCAGGCCTGATGGGCAGCCTGTCCATCAACCTCAGAGCCATGATRRATTRGCTCTAAAACACAGGGGGTAGGGCTCCTTTTGCTGGAGCAGAAGGAGAAAGCTTCTAGAACTTCCTCCCAGGAGCCATCTTTGTGGTTTCCTGGTCCCATGCCCCAGTCACCAAAAGCCAGACTGAGTAAAACCATGACACATATAAACAGAATTGCAAAAGGAATCACAAACAAAATCTGCACAAAACTTTCTCATGGCAGTCTATAACTGAACAGAAATACAATTACTAAAACTGTTTCCACAAAATTATTTTCTATGCTCTGTGGTTGGGCATATTCATTTAACATGCTTATTGCTGCACAACCACAGAGACACATGTCTGCATTTTTTTCCTCTCTGGCTCATTGACATATAAACTATCTGAAGCATATTGTTTGTCTAGAACATCAGGTTTTGGCTCATTAGTTAAGTATTCTCATAAAGATGCTCAATTCTCCCCCAAAGGCTGGAGAACACAGTCTTGGCCACAGAAATGCCTGYTTTTAGCAATGTCATATCAATTTAAAATACTGCTCATTCATCAGCACATGGTTATTGACAGAAGTTCATACTCTGTCTGAAAGCAGCACATGATGTTACAATATATGGTAAAATAAAGTAGGGTGTATTAAGTGTTGTGCGATTCTCCTTTTTTAAAAGTTTTTACTTTAAGTGCTTGCGGAATTCTAAAACTAGGTGGTGATGTGCTTAAGGAAAAATATTTTCACTGTGGAGGAATTCTACCTGTATTATTTTATACCAGCAGRTGTTATTCAATCCTAATAATATGTCTACTAAAAGTAAAAAGACTCAGTAAAATATAATAAATACTTGGAATTACCATAATGTAAAGTGATATCATTTATCAATAGGAAAACATTTATGGTAATGCAACATTGATAGCATTAAATCTATATATGGTGGTTTTAATGATAAACTATTATTTAACATAACTTTTAACAAACCAGTATTTGAAGCTTTTTAAACTCTATGAAATCAAAATAGCTAATAGAGAAAAAAGTAGAGATAGGGTGGGAAAAATATTAATATTATTTTTCTGAACATATTGCTTAACATATTCCTTTCCTTCCTTGCCCGCCATTACTTATTTTGTATGTCTACAMAATATCAACCTGAGGAAAGTCATGCAATTTTACAAATTTATACAAATTTATACAATTTTCCATATTTTCACAAATTGCATGTTTTCTGATCTTTTAATGCCAATGTTGCACATAGTAGATGAATACTTTAAAGAGTTTAAAATACCAGAAGTCCATTAGACAAAATATAGTTCCTGAAAACCACATAAAAAACCTTTTGCTTAACTGAGTCCAGATCCTCACATCGTGTAAATAAGGATAATTGAGAATGTTTATTGCTGTCAGTTGCTATCAGAAATATTCAATTATTAGACTGATAGCTATAACCTTATAAGTGTGTGTTTGATTAATAACTATAACATTATATATCTTGGAGTGATTGCTTGAATATTTATGTCACATGGCAGAGCTCACAGTAGTGTAATCACACATGTAGTTAATTTGAAATACTGTGAACTCCTTGAGTGTTTTTCAAAATTAGCAACAATTACTATAAAATCCTGCTTTATAATTTCAAACGTTACATAAATATACATTTGACATATAAATGTACATTTAACATTATACACATAAATATACATAAATATACATTTGACACATAAATATACATTTGTCTCATAAAATGCCATTAAAGTATTAACTAAATTATTAAAATGTGCAGAAAATAGGTAAAAACTATTACAAGCTCAGTGAACCCCATTTTAAAGACCTGAAATTGAAAATTACTCCATTCAAGGAATTTTAGCAATTAAAGCAGAACCATCCATCACTTTTTCTTTTTCCCTGATTTTTTCATGTTTTAATCTAATGGCATACATGACATTAGTGGAGATAAAATTGGAAAAGTGACAGAAAATTTACTGCAGTACAAAAAGCCTAAAGAAAGTACCTTAGGCCCAAACCTTATTGTCTCTGTAGATATCTATCAGTAGTATCCCAGCATTGCACTAATAGAATATGTTGAGCTACCTAAGAATTTCTTGTGATTTTGGTGTATTAAGAACACTTTTCTTCTTGGCCTGCATTGTCTGCAGCTATTCATCCTGAGCATGATGGTTTTCATRTCACCCTTGATGGGATGTGCTAAGCAAGTGTGAACGCTGCGATCTATTGACAAAACCTACTCTGCTTCTGCAAATTATACCAAGATTGATAGAGAGATGAAAGTCGATCCCAGTTTATTTGTTCATTTGATGAACATACCTGACCTTTCTATTATAGAATAATTCAATTTTTAACTATCAGTTTTAGCAAACATAACCTTGAAGAATCAGGGGGTTGGTGTTGTTCAGAAAAGCCTATGCAAAAGCTTTTTTGACTGGTTCTTTTACAAGCAATCTATTTTTTCCTTGATAGAGGAGGAGATTTAAGCTTGCCTTTTTTCTCCTTTTTTCTTTTTGTAATTTTCCTTATTGYCTTTACCTGCATGACTGGACTCTTCCTTTGAATTTCTCCTGTATTTTTTTACTGGTAAGTCTGCAACTAGTACTTTACTAGTATTTTAGAGGGAGCCCATGGTTTTCAGATGAATAAGGATCATCTTCTTTTCCTCAGTGGCAGTACAGAAGAGGATCTGCAGGGATTGAAAATTCATTCTGGCAGCTGGAATGAAATGTTTTTTTTCACTAAGCTAGAAATCATGATGATTTGAGCATTTGTGGTTTGATACAATAGACTTAGATTGATTTTTGGTAAGCTGTATTTCTTCTAGATGAAGAAGGCAAAATTTAGAATTCTGCCCCAGCTGTAAAGTAGACATTTATACCACAGCATAATGTCTTACCCCTGCATGGATAATGTTCATGGAAAAAAGTTCAGAAATTGCTCTTTGCTTTTATGACTCAAATTCATAAGAATATTTTTCATCATTTTTTGTTAGAAAATCCAGGGTTATTGTGCTGTCTCCTCACCCAAAAGAAAAAAATATGCATTCATGAATGTCACAGTTTAAAATCAGAATGTAAAAACACAGTTTCATGGTTGAATCATAAGTCCTATAAAACACGACACACTGATATGACACCAACACTGAGTGCATGATTTGGCTTCAGGTTAAAGAAATATACTCATCACATTTATGTTTTATTTTTTTAAAGATCAATCCACTTTCTATAGTGCCATCATAAGTACAAGAATAATCTTTCAAAACATAAGGATATGTGGTGGTACATTTCTGTGAGATAAAACTAAAATATTGTAAAAGAAGTTTTTAAAAAGCTACAATCATGGCCTAAAAMTATGGTGTTAAATTGTGAAATCACCAAAACATAATGACAGGAATGAATTAGTGAATGAATTAACATGGTTTTGGTTCATCAAAACAGTTTTTCTTTGTTATTTTAAGTTGTGGGGGGTTTTCTTTCCTCTTACTATGTAAGGTTCCTAAGATTTTATTCTAAAGTTATTCTGAGAAAAAATAAATTGTTTTTAAATACCAGAGTATTAGTTTTCACATTTAAAAAACTTTAGGACCTATCTCTTGAAAGAATGAATTTGTAAATTAAAAAACATAAGTTCATAAGTAGATCTCTAGATAGTGAATCTGTTGTTCTTTTKTCTTTACATTGCTTTATTCATAATACATTCCCCTCATATTTTCTTGAACATTTATAATAAGGTTTCTTCTTTCTGTTGACCATTATTTGTAAGAAACCATGTTCAGTTATAAATGCTGCTCAAGAGATGCTCTTTTCTCCCTCCATCATTGTTTTAGCATGCTAAATATGAGATAATGGAGGAATATGTTGAACACTGCAGCACCTGCACATCATACAGCACTTTTATAAGACAGGCAAAAATTTAGTAAGCATTGGACATTTTAAAGAAGGAAATGGTAATCACTGTACAGTCTTAGGGCATCACTTCTAACTTTGTGTCATATTTTAATTTGATAAAATTGAGTCTTCCTCYTTAAAATATTAATTTCCTTTCTATTCTGAGGTAATATTAACATCTGACCTTAGGATTTTGCATTTATTACACATACAGAAACATGCTGAAATAAAACTCTCGAGATGCCTTAAAGTGGATCTACTAAAAAAGATGGTGGTTGGCCCAAACTGTATGTTTTATAAACTCTATCAATTTCAGCTTCACTACTGCTGCTGTTTCCTTTTAGATATCTTGAACGATTGGGATCTGCAACTGAAGATTTGCTTTTCCTTTTCTCTGTTGCAGGTAGGAAAAAGGAATTCCATGTAATTCTATTTTTTTTAATCTAAAATATATAACCCAATTGCATCATTTCCCATTTTTATAAGGATTTTCATGTCAAGTTCAAAACCTTGCTAAAAGTAGCTTTTGGGGGTTATTAAACTTTAATATCTATCACTGGCTTTTTTGATTGTAAATATCGAAWAGTAAAAGTTTAGTTGCAGTTATTTTGCTAAAGCATCAGATGTGAAAAGAAAATTTTGTTTTATGCTTTATTTCAGTTGAAATTTTTTTCCATGACAGGTGTTCTACATTTAGATGATTCTGTTGAGCACAGTTGTACATAGTCTAAAAAATAAAGGAAATTTTAAAAAAAGATTATGTATTGGGAAAAAGATTACCATCTTTTGTTTTTTCTTTTTGTATTTGAAACAGACTTTTTCTTCCCTTTTAAAATGAGGGTTATAAGTCCATTCCTCATTATCTGTAATAAATACTCTTTCAGTGTTTATCTGCTGGATCAGACTTGTTTCTGTTGACTACGCAGATTATTGATACTATTGGTCCCTTGTTACAGTATAATAAAAATTCTAAATAATGATTCAAGAACAAAGTGCTTCATTTACCACTTCCAAGTAATACACAAAAGTTTCAGGATAAAAGTGTGATTATTATATGAYAATCTAGCATAATTATAATTAATTATTTAATCAATCTTATTTTCAGGAATTCTGAGAGCTACATCTCTCAATGACTCCAAAAGAAGTTCTCAATACYTAGTATTTCAGCAAAGTCCATGTGTCCTATTTTATTATTTGTTTCAGATAGATGATACTCCTTAGGGGTATGTTCAGCTACTTTTCCAGCTTTCATGACATCTACAGTCAGAAATTGTTTCTGTCTGCAAACAGATGGTGTTTTTTCCTCTTATGTAATGTCCTTACCTGAATGCAGAATGTGCTGCAGTTAACACTTACTTCAGATGTCACTTCTCTTTGAAGCCTATGTTAATTCCACTCAATTTCTCCATCCAGAAAAAATTATATTCAGTTTCCATAACCTTTAAGTAAAAAGAAATTGGCAGTACATTTAGCTTCATTGTGGTGGGCAGTTTAATTCTCATTGTTAACACTGGAAAGAAATAAATGTCAGAAATCTGGCCCAAAAAATAGCCCGTTGTTTTTTCAGTATCCAGGTATGTGTTTTTTTCTTTCTGCCAAGTGAATAGTAATCCACTTTGAATAAAAAGTGYTGTGCTAATGCAAAAGAGCCAGCAAAACACTGATTTTTGCTTCCAACTCCAAAATTAGTGATTGGAGCACACAGCTTCAAGATCAGTTTGCCAGTATTTTTCCATTTTATATATGAGGCAGAAATGTCACACACCCTAAAATATTTAAGGCAGGAATAAGTACTCTGATACAAATCTGTGGAGATAATTCTGCAGTATTTAATCAGAAAAAAAACTGTTTAAAGGACACATTTGGTCAGTTTGTGTAAAATTTGCTGAAAGGTCACGACGAGCTGCTCTTTCTGAAGGTAAGGACTGCTACCTATACTTAAACACAAATATGCTTAATGTTCCTAAATAATTAATTTTAAATTGCCCACAACATAAAGTCGTTAATGCACAATTTTTGTTTTTTATAAAAGGTTTAATGTATCTCTGCCGTTAAAGGTTCTTAACACATCTGTACCTGGGGGTAGCTTTATCATTCCTTCAGAGAGTCATACCATCAGTGCTAGCTGTAAAGAACATCCCTGCTCATCTCTTTTGATTCCATTTGAAAAGTGTTATCAGCAAATATTTTCATTTTTTCAAAACTTTTTAATGAATGAGAACTATCATGAACTCAGTTRTATATATCCCAGGGGAAAAAAGGATAAAATTTTGGACACACAAGCTCTTCTCCCAATCTTCAAGCTGACTGCAAGCTTTATTTTATTTTTTTTTTAAATGATACATAATTACAAAGATTCAGTAAAAAGAGGTTGAGGTTTGTGTCCCATAGGATTATACTGCCATATAAAAAGCCGAGTTTTGTAAAAGTTGGTTTTCAGATGTAAGAAGGTTATGGCAAAARACCTTATGATTATATGTTCATCAATCAAGCCTGGGATGCAGTAAGTTTGAAATTCCGCATTAAGCTGGAAAAACAGATTATTTATGTGAAAAAGGAATCCTACTTTATTATTCAGTATTGATTTCAAGAATACTATCAGTGAGATTCTTACCAAACTAGCATGCTAAATAGATTACAAAGTAAGAAATCAAAACTGTTTGAAATACCTCTATAAAGAGTAGGTATCTAAAGTCTTCCTGATCAATGTCTATTTGCAAAGAAACTGTATATCGAAGAAAAAAACATGCAGAAAGGACCTCAATTGAAACAATTCCAATGTTTGTGTAAGAAAAATCATGAGCTGTAGGAAAAGAAAAAGAATATAAAATTAAACTGTCCTTTTTTAAAATTGTTATCTGTATTGGAAAACATCATGAGTATTTCACAGGTATCTTCATGAGGAGATTTTGAAGCCTGTAAAATAATCTACCAGCACAAAACTAGCACACTTAAAGTGTGTTTGGAGGCCTTAACACTTACATAATTCCAAGATGGAATCAAATAAAAATCTTAAAAAATTGAAATAGTTTTATTTCTGGAGCAATATTGTGAATAATTATATTCATCACRGGAAGAAGAAAAGCCAATATAGATACACACAGAAATACTTTTCTTGTCCTTTACAGAAGCATAAATATACTTCCACAGAGATTTCCATGAGAAGTATTAATGTCTGATCTGCACCATGATTTCCTGTTACCTATACAGAGCTAGAAACTGTTAGATAGRCATTTTCCTATGACTTAAGATTGACAATTGCATTTTTGAAAAACATCTGATGTGGCATAGGTGTTGTCTTTGTGAGTCATAGCTTATAATTATTTTATGAGATCAGAGTCAGCATTTTTTCTTTCTAGATACAGGCAAGATTGGAAAAGGACTAAGATGGCAGCATCTTAAGGGTATTTTTTTCTGTATAATTTATGATATTGGACAGGAGAGGGCTTTTTTTCATTTTTAAACKAAAAGATAGGTATATGTGTATGCAATCTTTGATTTTAAAAGCACACTATCTCAACAAAGTATTGAAGGGTTTTTTCTTTCACCTTTTGGATTTAGGGTTAGTTTATTTGTCTGAAAAACTTTAAAATTAATGTTTTATTACTGCTCTTCTAAACTGAAGTTCGAAGAACAGAGGTATATCTCAATTCAATTTAGATAGTTTTGTAATTGTTTAGGAAATATTAATTCCTGAGATTATATGATTTCTTCACATTGTTTTCTCTGGAGAATTGACCTTTTCTTTGCTGCTTCTAAAGTCAGACTCTCAGGAAACTTAATTTAGGAAACAGTGCTTTCAGAGYGATGCAAAACTTATTGCCAACATAACAGATACCCAAGCATAGCTGACTTTAATGCAGCAATCTACTTTTAMTTGTGAGCTSGTTTTGYCTGGGATAGAGTTACTTTTCTTCACAGTGGCTGGTGCAGGGCTGTGTTTCGGATTTGTGTTGATAACACAGAGATGTTTTTGTTATTGCTGAGCGGGGATTACACACAGACAAAGCCTTTTCTGYTTTTCRTGCTGCCACGCTGGGTAGGAAGCTGGGGGTGYCTGGGATGTGGGGAGGAGACACARCCAAGGCAGGTGACCCAAACTGACCAAAGGGACATTTCAGACCATGTGACATCACACTCAGTGTATAAAGTAGGGGGAAGAAGAAGGAAGGGGGGAACATTTGGAGTGATGGCATTTGTTTTTTCAAGTCATGGTCACCTGTGATGCTGCCCTGCTYCCCCRGGGATGGCTGAACACCTGCTTGCCTTTGGGAAATGGTGAATTCATTCCTTGTTTCRCTTTGTGTGCACATGCAGCTTTTCCTTTCTCTGTTAAACTGTCTTTATCTCAACCATGAGTTTTCTTGCTTTTACCGTTTTGATTCTTTTGCTGATTCTGCTGGTGGAGGAGCGARCGAGCGGCTGCRTGGGGCTTGGCAGCTGTCTGGGGTTAAACCACAACTTTGTATTTAGGCAGACATCTGTCCTACTTAAGATCTAGAACTCTGTTAGCTTTGAGAAATATCCAGACAATGGGATCCATGTAATTACAGATTCATCGCCTGGGCTCGCTCCTGCTGTAATAACAACCTAGCAGTAGCTATGCAGTAACCCTCAGAACAAATCAGTTTTATTTTGTGCCTTTTCCCTCGGTGTTGGACAAAATATTCATTATTCAGCAGACTGGAAAACAAACGTCATGAAAGAATGGAAAAAAGTAGCAAAACTTTTTAGGATTTTCTGGAGCAGATTCAAATCCTCTGAACTTAAATGAGAACTTTCTCCRCTGACTTAAAAAATGCTTTTCAGTATATTCATAATAGACTACCAAAGGCTTCCTTATTTGGATAGTTAAAAAGAAGAGAAAAAAAGAGCTAAGGACTCAAAGCCAAGGCTGTATATATTCTATGTGTGAAAAGAAACATCCTTATTAAAAGGATGATTAACCTTTGGTGTAAATAATCAAAGTGGATTSTCTCTTCCAGCATAGCCTATGTGACAGATTTTAACTAGATGTTATTTTGAAACCGTCTACATGTGGAAATTAATGAGGAGAAGGAATTTATTTACTTCACTGTTGCCATTCTTGAAGTGCCTGTTTGGCAAAGGAAATGTTGTATTAAAGAAAACTTTCATGCATTGTATCTTAATATGTTTCCAAAGCATGAAAATATTCATTTCACAGCAACACTCTTACAGCAAAGTAGAAGTGCTCTTATGAAAAGTTATTGAGACAAGTTAGTGACCTCTCATTTTATATTCTAGTTAATTTTCTATTTATTWTCCCATGTAGAGGAGTCCCTAGCCAAAATCAGTCTTCTATATCTTATTTATTTATTTACTTGTTTGTTTGTTTCTTTATGTACGGACAGCTATTAGATTATTGCAGCCTGTGATAAACAGACTAGGAGAAAATTGTAGCTTATAACCTTGAACTACCTGAATATATGCAATTATTGGCAAAGAAACTATATCAGAACTTTTCATTAGAACTGACATTTCTTGTGTTTTACTGAATTCCAACAGTACGCATTGTTAATGTTGTCCATGAAAATACAGATTAACTAGTGCACTCTGCATGATATTATAAGGAAAATGTTGCTTTGTTAACATTGTTTACACATTCATTATCAAGTAATTCCTTCAGTATTGACAATATTTTGTAGCCACTATCTTCATTACAGTGCTGGTGTGAGCCTAGCTGTTCACTGATGCTGGGGAGCATGTTCTGTTGGAGGGCAGAGTGGCATTTGTTTTGTTTTGCTTTGCTCTGTTTATATTGTAGCCCCTCTGATACAGGTAATTCTGCTATTCTGACACCTCTAGTCTGTGTTTTTGCATGAGCAAAACTCATGCAARGCTCAAGTATTTTAATTAATTTACTTTTGTCTGATATGGCCAGGGACTCAGAAGCTTTTAAACCAACACCAGGGAACTTCTGACTGGTTGAGTGCACTCATTTGCAATGAATTCTTTAAAAACATATTGGTACTATCTTGTAACTGGAAAATACTTTCATACTAAACTAGTAACTAATTTAACCCTCATAAYGCATCTGATAACTTCTGTGTTTCGTAAAACTCAGCTGCCTGAAGCCCTTTCTTTGTACAAAAATCTTGGGTTCGCAGTCTTTTTTCCTTGAAAATCTAATTAACAGTATTCTTTTAAATAAGAAGATTACTTTCTGTGAGCAATTAACTGAAATTCAGTCTGCTTTAAACTTTTCAATATAGCAATGAATATTTATAAACCTAATAGAACTTCATCCTGGTAGGCAATCCCTTTAATCTTATTTGAAGCAGCGTGGGGCCCAAGTCTCACTGGATTAACATCATATTTTCTTTTGGCACACACTCACAAAAAATAATTTCCTTGAAATGAAATATTTGACCAACTTTATCCAAATCTATGACAGTTCAAAGTCTGTTTCAGTAAAACTAGAGTGTATATATCCATATTATCTGTGGCTTCATGCTGTGATTCAACAATGTTCTCTCAAGCTCATATGCACTTTTCTGCACCATTAGYACCTGCTGCCTTGTAAATATCAATCAGAGAATGAAACCTACAGTGACTGGTCTTGAAATGTAAGCCAAACAAGGTAAAGGTCTGTTACAGAGGAAACAAAAAATTTTTAAAAAGCAGACATCCAGGAAGCAAAGACGTCAGGTGGAATAAAACTGAAGAAATAGTTCAGTATTGAATTTTCTAATTTTGCTTTATCTCTTCCATGAGCAAAGTCATTATTATGAAATTGCTTTTGATGTAAACTCTTGTTTACATTCTCCAAATGAATGAAAACTACAAACAATTTTCTAGTAATTTCTATATTATTTCTACAGAATGCCTAAGATACAGAATACAGAATGCCTAAGAGCTGGCTTTAGAGCTGGGATTCTAGCTTTTCCTCTCATTGGCTCTGCCATGTGATATGTGCTTGAAGAACTGTCTTGACTAGTTTCACTTGTTTAGAATGTTTACTGGATGAACTCCTTTTGTTATCCTCCAACTCTGTGTTTCTCCCTTGTCTGAGCCTATTCCTCAAGATTTTATTTTCCTGTGTCCTTTTATTCTGCAGTCTTTGTTTTGTATTTTCATTAGGGGCAAAGACATCTTTGTGAAAAATGTGCTCTCTTTAATGAACTGTCTTGGTTTTGCAGYTGATTTGACAGTAGCTGTCTTTCAAGAATACAGATGGGCTGCAGCTTGATTTTTCCAGTGCAAAAACGAAAAAAAAAAAGTAGAATCCAGATCTTTAGGATTATATCATAGTTATATTTGGTGTAAGAGGTGATTTCAATGCAAAGGACTTTTCAAGAGTAGCAAAGAGCAAACAAAAGGCACTCATTTATCTCTGTGAGAAAGGGTTGCTTTAGATGATATGTATTCCCAAYGGACCGGCACATATTCTGCAGGTCTGATGCATCCAGAATAATGCTAGACTTGGTGCMCAATTTGGTGTTGTTTCAGAGCTGCATCAGAATCAGTTGTCTTGCAGTTTGAAACAGAAGAAGTCTTAAATGAGTGATGAGGAGACAGAGCCTTGGCCAAAACCTTTGCAAACTCAGACCACATAGGGCAGAATGGTGCACAAAAATGTGGCTGATGCAGACAGGCTAAAAAGGCAAGAAAGGAATGGATACGAAACCAAGAATAATTCCAGTAAAAGTATAAAGAACATGTAGCTCTTACAAAACATTTGTCATGAGAAATAGGAACCACTTGACCTCAATTAGGGACATATGTCATTGTGCTGTACAMAAATGTATACACTGATTATACACTGATACACTCATTCTGGCAATCACCAGAAATACCTGATTTTATCTTTGCATTAAACTGCAGCTGTCAAGTGGAAGACAAGCTGTTTTTTTTGTTTTGGGGTTCTAGTGGATTTTATGACAAGCTTCTGTCAAGGGCATTTATCCTTTTTTAGTTAGTACTGTATAGTGACCTCTAAAGTTTGCTTTTAATTTGCTTTTCAGTTTTGCTTTCAGAAAACAAACTAAGTGAAAAGTAGGAGTTCTGACATGTTCTGTTGAAAAACCACATWCTCTTCTGAAAAGCCTGAATTGAGTAGAGTTTCAGCAATCCCTGAAGAAGAAATTATTGCAAGTGGATTTACAATGCTACTGTCTTTGCAACACTCAAACAGTAGCCCGTTCTAATGCCATACTCCATTATGCAAACAATACTAAATTTGAATTTGAAAAACAACTTTGTGAAATGCAACCTCTAGAAGGACTTTTGCTTCCTGATACAGCCAGTATATGGGATAAGAAATGCCCACCTCACCATGGCCAGGAACTGGACTCTATGACCTTTGTGGGTCCTTTCCAATTCAGAGTACTCCATGGTTCTACCATCACTGGATGTAGCAGAGTAGAGATGTTAAAAAAATGTGCAAGGACAGAAAATCTGATTTCAATTGCATACAGCTTTTATAACATTGCATGTGACTTCATTTCCTCCAATAGCTCATCTTCCAGTGTGGGAGGTATTTGGTTAGAGGTTTTTAGGCTTTCATRCTTTCCTCTTGTTGCAGGTCACAAGAAAGGAAAAAAGAAATAATGCATGGGAACATCACATGTTACCTGTGATGTCTTTTGTGGCCTCTGCATTATAAACATATCTTTCCAGCACACACTCCTTGGTTGCCTCGTTGCCATCAAGATTATATTTGTTTTAATTTGATGACAAAGGTGATAGGAAGTAGAAAAACAGCTGAATACATAAAATTAGAATATAGCTGCAAATGGATTCCTGGCATTGTATGGGATATTATACCATTATTGGCATTGCAACACCAAGCAATATTTTTGCCAGCACCTACTATTTAGTTAATTCATTATTTAGTTAATGCAATACCAAAACTTCTTTTTTCCTGACAGATCAAGTATTTAGGATAAAATATTATAGTCGATCAGATTTTTTCTTTTCAGATACACAAAAAAAATTGCTAACTAACTTCATTATACTAGTACAGCTCAAATTTCTGTAATGTGTAGGGGATTTCCTCTATTTGTTCTATGAAGAGCTATCACTTTTCAGATCTCGGCTTGTGAAGGAGGAAATTTCCATCATACCAGACTTCTTATTCGCATGTAATTTTTTTCTTGGAAATGACATCTCTTTTCTAAATTAAAAAAAATAATAAAAAAAATTAGTTGATACATGTCTGGTTTGGTTTATTCTAAATGTATTCTTTTCCCTTCCCTGTACCTGAGTAAAAGCAATGGGTCTCACACAGACAACCTGAAAAGAATTTTGGCATAAGAGATCACTGAGCTTCAGGATTTTTAAATGCAACATTTCAGCTTTTGGAAACTGGACTTTGACAACAAAATTAAAATTAATTGGAGAAAAACCAACCAGTACCACTAGCTGGGATTATTGTCAAATGGTTTGTAGACTATGTCTTGACTCATATTGTTTCTGGTGTGTTGTCTTAACACACAATCAGAACTTTAACAAAAAGGATAACTGACATATTAAATTCAACTACCTCACCCAAACCTAAAGAGAATTTCAGAAGAGAAAGTTATGCATTTTATTTTTTTATCTCACAGTTGTCTCCAGGCCAAATTTCAAAAACTTGCTCTAAATATTGAAAGTGTAAAGCTTTTCATAATTTAAAAAGTGCTTTAAAAATTTAAAAGGCAGACTAAGATGTGTTATTCCCTCAAGCTACCATAAAGTTGTTCTGCTGTCCTCTGGATCTGGGGTAGCTCCATTTGCAGCCCTGTTGAAGAGGGGACTAAGAATTATCATTCAWTTTTCCCAATTTCCATAAAGTTCAATTTCATTTATAATGAGAAAATTACAAAATTAATTGATAATTAGAGTGCTTTCAAACACTCTCAAAGAGATGTTGAGGAAAACCTTCCTATATGGAAATTTTGACTGCATACCATTTTGTAGATAAACCAGTTTTTGTTGATTACAAAATGATAATTTCTAGATTGGATAAAAATRTATACATACATTCTTTTTCCAGATAAAAAGTAGGGAAGAGAAAATGGCTATAATCTGCTGAAGGTACTTCTGATTTGCCATAACTACAATCAAACGTTTTCATTCTAGTGTGAAAATCATTGCTTTCCTAAGAAAGAATATACTCTGTTAAATCAAATCTCTTGTTACATGTCCTGATAAAACAAAGTTCTGCCTGGTTACTGTGTTTTGTTGTTTTCTTTCCTTTATCCCATACCATCACATGCACTAGCTAACACTCAAAATCTTGGTAAATTGATAATACAACAAACTTCCACTTCTAATTCCAATGTTTTCTACATGCCTACATAGTGTATCTGTCTTATTCAAATAATTTTTGTCATTTTCAASGATAAAGAGGATAAACATTATTTTRATACCCTTTAATGTAATACTTCTATTACTGAATTGTTTTAATTGATTGCATAGACAAAGTCCTTTCAGATCTGAACTTTTTCATCTTTAATCCATGTGTGTTATCTTCTGTAGTTCTTGTCCAGTACTTGTGATAATTCTGACAAGACTATTACTTTGACTGATTTTGATTGCAACCAGCATGTCATTTTATTACTAAAAATCTGCACATTTTATTTCTTACCATTTCTCCAGTGATATTCACTAACTTATTTCAGATGCCAGTGTTTTGAAACTTCCCAGAGGGATGACTGTTCTTATTTTCAATTGTCTTTTAAAAGGAAAAATAATTCAATATGAAATAACTCTGTTAGTTCAATGCAATTAATTTTCTGTTTTTTTCCTGTGAAGTACAACAAATATATAATTTAAAGATAATTCTGAGAATCTTATAATTGCGCCACTTAGATCCCAGAGATATAATTGCTCATTATTCTGCTTGCAGTTGCCAAAGTGTTTCAGTCAAGCAATTTTTTTAAAATTTTGTTTATGCCATTTATTGTAATTTAAATCGTTGATCCATGAATAAGACAAAAACGCACAATTTCACCTTTTTATCTGCATCATTATAAAAGTTTCTTGGTATTTTCTACTGACAACTAATTATAGTACCTATTGTATTARAAATGCACTTCTTAATTAAGAATAGTATCTTAATACTAATTGTTCTCAGAAATTCTATCTGAATTACAGGCACTAATGTTGTTACGATTTTGTATTTGAAAAATGTCATAAAGTTATGTTTAAAAACCTAAAATATTTTTCCTTTTCATTTACTTGCCTGTAAATATGCCTCTAGGCATCCTGAGAAAAAGTTCAGAGGGAAAGAAGAGTGTTTCAAGAACAGAAAAGAAAACAAAAAATCTGAATTCAATTTGTACATGATCAAAAAGTCACACAATAGTGAATCACTTAATTGTTTAAAAGAGAAACAAAACCTCTCTTGTCTGACTGTGAAGTCTAGGACAAAAAGTCTGTCTCTTATTCTGAGTATAAAAATTCTAATCCTAATTTAGGAATATTCTATAAAACATATATTGTCTTGACAACCTTTACAGGAAATAATAAGCAAAACCAGATATGGCTATTACTGAATATGGCTTTCATGTGTCTTCTGATTTCTACTTTTTAAAATTTCCATTATTTGTTGATATTTAAATACTAATTTCTTTTTTTTTTCTTTTTAAGGAACAACTAATGGCCTATTTATGCATCTATGACCTTTTTTTGCAATGACCTCAAGGAAAACACTGTTTTAGGGCTCTTGTCAATTTACTTCAGTAAATAGTTTGAGGATTTGAATCCTATGAGGAAGATCTTCAGCACAGGAAGAAGAGCTGAAACCTCAGGTACACTCCCCAATTACAAGCCCTTCCTTTCTGTAGATTCCTCCCTTGTTAAAAGGAGAATTTAAAATTCCAGCAKTTTATAAATGAAAGATATACATGATCTAACAGTTTTTAATTAAATTTCCCATTACTGTTACCAGTAATGACCAGGAAAATACAGCAGGATAACCCTGACTCTGATGGGCCACCTGAAGTGTCTAATAAGGAGTTTATGCATCATTAGCCTTTCTTCAGCTATTTAGACTTCCATCTACTTTGAAATTTTAATTTTACGAGTCCATTGCATGTGCTTATAAGTTATTTTGGTTTATTTTAAAACAGATTACCTTTACCAGGTTTTCCGAGAAATATGCATTTTTATCTTGATATTATTTTTCTACAGGCAAGTGAAAAGAAAATTAGTTATAATTTTAGCAGATCACTGGGGGGTTTTACATTTAAGCTCAAGTGACAGCACACAAATAATGTCTTTGGTGAGGAACTATTATATATCAGTTTCAAACTGCCTTTTTTTTTTTTATTTTACAGGCTGTGTTCTCTTTGCTAATGTCATTGATGTGTGAGCAAGTACATTTCTGCCTGAGAAGCATATTTGGGGGTGTAGGTTAGACTTCTATTACTCCTGGGCATAGATCCAAAAAGCAGCATAAGCTTTGCTTTCTGAGTGCACTTACAACCATTTGCAGTTCTGTAGTGYGGCATTTTTTGTGGTTATCGCAAATATTCTCACCCCTGAGTGAGTGAATCACAGAATCAGAGATTTGCTGAGATTGGAAGGCATCTCTGGAGGTCATCTGGAAAAACATCCTGCTTTAAACAAGATTAGCTGGAACAGGTTGCTTAGGACTGTGTCCAGTTAGGTTTTAGGTTTTGAACAGTTCAAAGGACAGAGACTCCACRTGTCTGCAACCAGTCCCAGTGTTGAGCTATCCTCATTGTATTTTCTGTCAGAATTTCCCCTCTTGGASTTTGCACCCAATCATTCTTGTCATGTCATCGGTTACCGCTTCTTATTCTTTATCAGATATTCTTTGCAAATTTCATAATGATAGTCCGCATAAAGTGCTGATTGCTAGAAGCTGAGAGCACACAGYAGGTAAAAAATACTTTTGTACTTGTTCTCTTTCTGTTCTTCTTTTCCTAAATACCTCTGTCTGTTCTGGCCTGTGTTACAGATGGAAGAATGAAGAGATAATCTCTGTTCAATGGAAATTCTTTTCTAACTCTATATGTAAGGTATTCTGGGAAATAAAAATACTGCAGTGTTATAGAGAAAAGCTTGATCCACTGAAGTAAAATACTGATCTCTAGTTATGCATTAGAGAGACCAAGTTTTCTRTCTTCATAGGAAGAGTGAGTGTGGTCTGATATTCTTAGGGAATTAAAGGTATGTAGTGGGATTAGTACTTTCATATTGAAAATCAATAAGACGTATCTATCTAAGAAATGTAATGTTTTTTACACTTCGTCCTGTCATTTCTATATTTAATTTTGAATAGTATGATGGTTTTATTCAGTGCATTCAATATCTTCAGTAGTAGTAAGAATGAAGACAAAAATGTTCAAGCTTGAGAAAARACATCAGAAAACTTTGTCTGAAACTCTCAGGTTTGCAATATTAGTCCCAAAGTGCCATAAATACAGGTTTTCTTTTGAGAAACATAGTTAGAAGGAGGAAGGTAAAAAAAACAAACTCAGTCTTTCAAATTATATTTTACTCTGACCAGTATAACAGCACCATGAAATGAAAAGAATTAACAATGGCTAAGTATGAATTAACTGTAAACAAAGCATCAAAAKTCTTACTGTAAAAGATCAGATGGAGAATTAGATGAATACGTAGATCGGTTTTTCAATCTAGATCTAATTTTTCACTTTACAGCCTCAATGATGGGAGACAACCATAGAATCATAGACCCAGAGAATGACCTGGTTCAGGAGAAGCCTTAAGTGTTTAGTTTGAACCCCCCTGCCATGAACAGGAACACCTTTCACTGGACCAGGCCATTCAGGGCTGGGATGGAGTACCCACAACTTCCTTGGCAACCTCTTCCAGTGCCTCACCACCCTCACAGGAAGTAAGTTCCTTCTAATATCTCTCTTTTAGTTTGAATCATTCCCATTATTCCTACCACTACATGGTCTTGTAAAAAGTCCCTCTCCTTTTTTGCAGTCACCCTCCACATACTGCAAGGCTGCAATTAGGTCACYCTGAAGCCTTCCCTTTTCCAGGTTGAGCAAACCCAATTCTTTCAGCTTTTCACCACAGGAGASGTCTTTAGAAATCCCTCTAACCATCTTTATAGCACTCCTCTGGACTCCCTCCAACAGATCCATGTCCTTCCTGTGCTGAGGAGCCCCGAGCTGGATGAAGCCCTGCAGGTGGGATCTCACCAGGAGCTGGGAGAGCAGATAAACACCTTTCATTTCAGGAAGATATGAATAATCCACTTAATTTGGGAAGAGCTGTTCATATTGACTAAGCAGATGAATAAATGCCTGTAAAAACATGCCTAAGTAAGGAAAACATGCCCAAGCAAGRGAAACATGCACAAAAATCATGCTGATGCTGACATGGCTTTATGGGAATTTAATGTATATACACTTTGTCTATGACTCCGTTCATAGCCAGCCCTGACTAAGATGCAAATCTTTTTTGTTTTTACACTTAGCTCCAAGACTAGAAAGGAAAATGTGGGTGTATTTTTGACCTTTCTTCTAAATTAATGCATTACAATATTTATTTCAGCAGTTTTAAGATACTGTTGTTATTCTGTGCATCAGTGTCATTTTTACAATGAGGTTTTCTGACTTATGAATATTTTTTTATTTTCTTAGAAAGATTTTTATAATTATTCTCTCAAGTTAGTGTGCATGCTTGCAAATCTGCTTGTATCTTTCAACTTCAAAACCATATTCTATAATTTAGAATGTTTTTGAAGTAATTTCTGTTGTTCAGTATTAGTTGTCAATATATCATCATTCTGTATACTCAATGTTTCTTTCAGGCATATTACCAATGCAATGTCATAGCTTTGGTGAAATGCTGCATATTTGCGTTGCTGGGAGTTATTTATCCAGCTAAAGCAATCTAATGGCCTCTGGTTACAGGTTTTTTTCACCTCAGATTGTTTCATATTTATGTGATGCTGGGAATGTACCTCTCTTTTGTAACCTGTATCATGCATTTAAAGTACTGCGTGTCCTTCCTTCTTCAAGAGYTAAAGTAATCTGGGTAGTTTGCCTTGAAGTATGTCGGTCTGCCTTCGAGTTGATAACATGCACATTTACAGTGCAAGTTCCTGAGACATTTAAAGTGGTTACTGTTATCCAATGTCCTTGTCCTTCATGATTAAATTTTGAAAGTCACATTTGTTTCATCTTTTCTGATGAAAAGTGTTATCAGCAAAATGAGATTGGTACACAACTTAAACATCTCTTTCTAGTACCCCTACAGGGATGTGATGGATGTCATTATGCGGATCTGAAATGTGCATTCTCTGCGTTTTTTCCTGATACTTTCACAGTCTGCTATTAATAGAAAAATGCACTTTATAAGTCCTGCCAGGTTTTCAATTGCTTGGTAAAATCTAAGCTGTTTGGCATAATAACTCCAGTACTTGTTAATTAAGATAGTTAATCCTTCTCTGTCRAGAAGTTATTTTCTTATACGTGTTTCTTTTCTTGTATATGGCTCATTTATCACTCTATTAAGCACTTTGGTAATTTTTCCCCATGTCCTGTTGTTTTTTATTTTTATTGGGCCGAAGAATATTCCTGTTATGCTAATATATTTTTTCATTTCTGATTTAGTTGCTGTCAGAAAAATCAACTGCTTCAATTTTTTTTTATATCTCTATAAAATGGAATTACTATTAAATTAAATTTTGCTTCTTTGCAGCAAAAGTTGGTATCCAATTACTGTCATTTTCTTCAACACAAATGTCAGATTTGTTGAGGCTGGTGTGATCTTGTTATTTCCTAATAATAAGTGAATTATTTTTAAAGTGACACGGAGATAATCAGTTTACTGTGATGACCTTATTCATCKCTAGCAGCACTTATCTCATGAAGAGTCACCTTGACTTCCCTAAGACTTCACATGGTATAAGCTCAGTAAGCTAAAATGCCTCACAATTTGGCAGTCACACTGGATTTGGCATTCCATACTGGAGCCAAACCAGCAACTGCTTTCATTACCTGCAAAATGAGAAAGCAATAAAACTATGTTATTGCATACTAATAAATTCATACCTGACTACATAAAATACCCAGCTATATCTCCAAGAGTTAYGGAACTTTGGTGAGTTGCATAAATCATTAATTGCTTTCTCTGATTTCTCTTAAAATTTKTATTCCTCTATAATTTTCCTTCTTCTAGGAAATAAGTGTTTCTGACTTCCTCAGAAAAACAAACTGACCAGATTTCTCATAAATATCTATGTTTTTATCCCTTTGCTGCCAGTATGACACCATGCTGCTTGGGKTTCTCACAAAAAATTCTCAGTACTGCTCTTCCTTCTTCTTACTTTCTTCCTCAGATTTTCTTTCCAGGTGGTGTATATACATATATAATCATGTCCTAGCTTTGTATCTTTAACTATAGCCCCTGACCTAAAAACAAATAAAAGGCACATAATGTATTGTCAGCTCATCTGTCCTTTACTAAATATCTGTTTCACTGTGATGTGACTTTTAGAATTGGATTCCTTCACTTCAGCTTCTCTTCTTTTAATCTTCTTAGAAGCAAGCAGTTAATAATATTTTCTGATAAAATTCCTTAATTCTTCATAATGCTTTCCAGCCATATCCAAAATGTACATGAAAAACAAGTGACCTCCTTCCTTGTTCATGTAACTTTTAACTTCTTGAAAGATCAAGTCTTCCCTCCACCTTTCCTTTTCTACAGTGATTTTGGTGTGATGATTACCAGGCCTCAGATCAGCTTCAGGTATTTTTACAGTTCAGCATAGAGCAAAGAAAGATCTTAAAGGCATCAGCCTCCTGATGTCATGCAACAAAAGATTGCTGATTTCATGTTTATCTTATAAAAAGGAATTAATTTTCTCTGAGAAAACTAAACTCAAAACAAAACTAAAATATGCTTGCAATGTTTTAAGTGCAGATTTTCCACAGGATTTGAATTTTTCACCCTGATCAGGAATAGAACTTTCATCTTAGGCCATGCATTCAGTATAAGGACACAACTGTAAATAAAGTATGCTGCGTCTTCATCAAACAAACAAAACCTTGAGTACAAAGCCATTTTTTCTTGTTCTCAGACTAAAGGAAGGCTTATTTTTCCACTGATTCATTTTTTTCCAAAGGTTATTCACATTAGAAACTGTGGTGCACAATTATATAAATTAGTGCTTTGTAACAAAAAAGGTGACTGAATTGGAATTCATGTTCATGAAAAGATGAACAAATACATAGATAYACAAAGAAAGGCACAGACACGTGCAGTGTATCAGGTTCAAACTTAATTAGAATCAAAGGTTTCTCAGCTTTATTCTAGTGACTTTGACTATTTTCAGTACTGTACTTAACCCCATGTACATTGGAGAAACAGCATGAAATAAATGCAAAATTGCTTTCACAAAATCATCTCACTTGTGAATTAAATATACTTCTTGTGCAGTGTCCCAAAAGTGTCTACATTAATCCTATAATACAGAAATGTCTAATTAGAAAAAATTTGATAAGCAGGCAGTTATCTGCATTAAACATATGTGTCACCATTCTTTGGACAAATAAACCTATTATTTCTAAATGAAATCAGAGCCGTTAGATCAGAAAGGCTTACTGAAATAGAACTTTCTTCATTACTAAGCAAAATTGGGGATTTCTRTTTCAGAAGGGAGCCCAAATATCATTTCAAAGTAAATGACAGTAATAGACATAATTAGCACTATAAAGTGTTCAAGAGTCTTGAGGAAATTAGTATGTGTTGAGTTTAAATGGACAAGATTACTTCTTAGGTATTGCAAATAGGTATTAAGTATATTAGCGTTTTARACAGGCTTACAGAGAAATAGACAGCATAAGAAGCAACACTTTGGGAAATTAATCTGAATAGATTGTGAAACTCTTTATGTGATTAGACCYTCAAATTTGGTTTCATTCCTGGATCTTCATGTAGTTGTGAAACACTCATSGGTCATGGAAAGATCTGTAAGACAGGGCTCAGTGACATTGTTGCTAAATGGATTTTTATACAGCACTCATTATGTGTGACAGAAACAGTTTAACAGACAAAAAAAAAGGACTTTATTCACACTTTTCATTCTTCTTTGTGACTGCTAGGTTTTGTATATCTGCATGTGTTAGTTATTTCTGTGGAAAATAAGGAATAATGCTATTTTAAAAAAAACACAAAAAATGCTATTTCACAACAAAACCTCTGTTGGCTCATTGTTAGCAATTTAATATTTATCCAGCCAATTTGCAGGAATATTAACCAGTTTATGCAGATAAGTTATATGTTTCTCACCTTTTTTTTTTTTTTTTTGAGTAACTACAATAACTTTTGCAGTAATATTCATATAAGGCTTTATAAAGTCAGACGATGGAGCTTGGAATTCAACAAAACCTCACCTGCAATTCTTTTCTAATGAGACATCTATAAAGGGATAAATTAAAGCAAAGTAAAGGTGACTAGGAATTTTCCCAGGTTTTCATTTAGCTTTAACCAGTTACATGCTTCATGATGTCCCTTTGGGTCCTCTCAGTGGTCACGAGAAAGAAGAGATCAGTTCCTGCCCCTCCTCTTCCCTTTCTGAATTAATTAATTTTCCTCCCTCACATTTATGTTCAATGAAGTTACTATTTTCATTTAAGGGTTCTGCTCTATTTTTGTTTGAATAATCTGGAAAAAAAAAAAAAAGATTATTCCTTTTCCATAGAAGGACAAAAAATAGCCAAAAATAAAAATAAAACACAAAACATTATCCCAAACAAAAACCCCAACACCAATCAAGTAAAGCTGTATGATTTCAGTGTGTGCTTTGGTGGAAAAAAAAATAACCCCAAATATCTAATGTTATGTTTCACTRGGCACATATGCAGATTAGATTAGAAAAAAGATCTTAACCTTACAAGTCAATCTATATAAATTTTTTGCTTCTAAAAATCTGAAGAGATTTTTTTCTGCAGTAAGTGAACAGAATGTTTGGAGAAACCCAAGTGTTCAATGGCTACAGATRTCTAGGAACAGGACTAGATACCAGTTTTCAAGAGATAGACTATATGAATGTTTGTTGKGAATATTTACCTTCTCACATATTTCATACACCTCCTCATATTCATGCACCTTGATTTTTTAGTTCTGCCTTATTGAAAATTTAGTTCCTGCTTCATTTCTAGGCATTTTTAAACAAAATCTGTTGCAACAGATTATGTTTGCTGCTACATATTTTCATGATTGTTTACAGTATTGTGAGCAAGACTGTTTGGTGAGAAAYAGCCATATGCTTTCATTTTCACACATATTTTGCACACATTGAAAATATTTCCCAGGATGGATTTGCATTATGTCACTTTAAGGGTCTTAATTGTGCTGCTTAGTTCATTTAGCGTGCCTCCTTATTTAGTTAYTTTGTTCATTAATTTTGCATAGTAGAATATAGTAGAACAGCAGAATATATGGCAATTGAGATTGTCTTGGTTTCAATTTAGTTTGCTAGAAAACAAAGTATGCACAAATTACATACAAGCAAATTATGTTTAGTGTTTAGTCCCCAAAGTTTATAGATATTGGTTTGTGCTTTCGCAGCTCTAAACACACTAAAACCGATGCACTCACTCTTCCATAAATAATGGCCTATTCCCATTCTACAGCATTACCCTGTTAATTCTTTCTTTAGTTTTACTAGCAGATTTTTTTTTTGTCTGGACTTATTTATCAGTAATAACTTAAGTACATTGGACCCATACTTTTTATATTCATGAGTTTCTTAAAAGCATAGGGCAATATCATCCTCTAGTTGTGTGAGTTGTTGAACAGCACAACTATTTGCAAAGCACTCTGACACGTGAAAAGGGAGATTTCCTCGACCCTTATTGTCTGATTTGTCTGTCAGCCCCTCAGGAAAGCCGAGACCCTTATGCCTGACTCCCTTACCAGTGTCCTGTTAGGGGGAGCCTGCACTGAGCAGTCCTGCTGGATCAGAGAGCACTTTGACTGACTTATTCAGGGACACATCAACAGCACAAAGGACACCCCTCAGCAGGTCTTTCCACTTGAGGACCCCCAGTGGATCCTCCACTTTATTTGGGTATKTTACCTGATGCTGGTGACTGCTAGCACCTCTGAAGGACTCACACCAACACGATCACACTCTTTTWAAATATAAAATTGTGGCAGGTTAAGGGTCAAGGATGGATGGTGATGGTATCTGACTGCAAAAATGTTTTCAAAACAATACACAGAAAAGTTCTAAGCCCCAATGAAAGTATTCACTGTGTATAGAATATGATTATTACCCAAAGGGTGTCTCCACAGGGGAGAAGACACGTTCARCTCATTGGGATGGAGGTGTGCATTAATATTACAATTAGGTTATAAGAAACCCAAGTTCATCTGAGGAGAGCAATTTTGACACAGTTGCTGGCTCAACAACAAGGCATCTTCTCATCTATCCCCTGGCTGACAGGTGTTACATGGTTTCTCAGCTGCAAAGCACCACCGAGTTCCCCTCCCTGCAAGAATTTCAAGAGCCTGGCTKCAGCTTTGCTCTGTTTCACCCTCCATTCCATCCCCCTCGGCAGATGCTTATGGTTGCAGATTGTGGGTGTGGGAAATCATCATGGAATAGGCTTTGAGCATGCCAGCTGCATTTCATCCAGAGAGTAGCAACCCCATAATTTCTGTACCATTATAACTTCTGTTACAACATGAATAAAATTTCCCAGTTTCCTCTGATTTTATCCCCAGCCATCTTTCCTCAACCACATAGTATTATAACTGACAGAAAACTGCTTTATTCATTCAAAAGTTAAAACAATTTTCACATATAACTTCAACTCAGTAGAAAGGAAYAGTGAAATATTAATATAAAGAAAATATTTAAGGAAGTTTTCTTCTAAAATGCTGCAAGTRTTATTTTACATTTTTCATCAGAACAGGGATGGGCGAAAAGCATTTCCAAACTGAATTTTGTGAATCAAATGAACTGACCAAATCTTTTTCTGTTGAAAAATGCCTTTAAAAGATTACCCCTTATAATAAGCATAGTTGGGCATCAATGTTGCTATTGTCACATTTGGGTTAAAGTGGAGTATCACATTGCCTCAACTAAGAGCASGAATCCTGACCACTGTAGTTCCAAGGTGGAATACATTCACCCTCTTCTGTGACTGTCTGTGYCATTAAAGAGGTTCTTGATCCTCTGTCTCCACCTACTAGTTACTGTCTTTCTCTGTTACTTCTCCCTAATGTATTCTAAAAACTGTTTCTCCTAATCCATCTCAATCTGAGATGCCAAAGAAGAACTATCTACTGTTACCTAGTTAACATAWTTTTTCCTGAAAATTAGGAATAATCTGTCTGCTCCCTGAGTGCATGGATTGCATTACTACATGGATGCTACTAAATTGCATCTCATCTCTACTTACTAGCTTAAAGTGCAAACCATCATCCTCAAGTTCATTCACTTCTGTTTAGAAGGCTGCTTTGACTCCTTTATCTACTGTRTGCTCCTGTTTTGCTCACAGGAATTTTCATCAGAACTTCACACTTCTGTGTCAGTTAAAAAAATATTAAACTAAATTGGTCCCCAGACTGATCACTGAGAAACTTTGATACCAGAAACACAGTAAGAGTGTTCCAGTTTATTTTTTCCTTATTCATTTGCAWTTTTTCTGCTGGAGTTGTAATTTTTCATGCCAATATATTTACTGGAGGAGCCATGCAGCTACAGTGCTTTCCCAGCCTCAACAGATGCTGTTTTTTACTAATGAATAGTACATTTGTTTTGCAATTGTTGTTCTAATGAATAAATTAGCCTGTTAATACACCAGTTGACATTTATTTACATTTCATACAAAGTTCTTATTACAGATCATCTTTTGCAATTAAACTAAGGTCAAAGGCACAACTACTGCATAGTTGCTAACACAACAGCAATACCTAAGTCCAAGCCCTCAGAGAATTCTTTGAGTATCTAGGCTCTTGTTTCTAATTCAGTCTTTAGCCAACAGTTGAAACTGTAGGATTAGAAAATGAATTTCAGAACAATTATAGTTGAGAAACTGTTATAATAAAGACATTGGTGAATAGAAGTCTCAGGAGTGTCAGCAAGTTTTGTTCTTTCCACAATTCGACTGAAATGTATTAAATAATAATCTCTGCATATTGAGAGATGAACAGTTGGAATAATACTCTTCTAAAGTAGAGTTATGTTAGAAATGAGCACTCTTTAGAAACCCCATGACTTTTTGGCAATTTTGGTGAACTAACATAAATGCAATAAAGCTTGCATTTCTATGCAATAACACTGTTAATTTAAAAATTATGTTTCTATTCAATGTTGATTAAAGAAGACTAAGAAGTTTATGTAACTTCCATGGCTACTATTAAGACATCATCCCTAGAAGAACCAACATCTATCAACAGATGCTGCTAGAATCTGCAATAGCCATGAGCCAACAGTCCTCCTGTGTAGTAAGTTCATAGAGTAGCCATACCATACCTAAAAACATTCTTATTTTAGGCTAATGTAGCCATACAATAYCTGAAAACATATTCCTATTTTAGACTAATGTAGGTGTGCAGCAGTCGATCTGACACAATAATTTCTTTAGGAACATTTGTACCATTGGGGGATTATTATTTCTTAAGTGTTTTCTGAAATTAAAAAAATTATCCAAATTGTGTTAAAATCCATTGCAGGTGTCTAAACCTGGAGGGAAAATGTTTCCCATTTGAGCAACAGCTATTGGTAACTGCTATTGTACAACATGACCATTAAGCACTGTGAATGTTTAAGCAATCATACAGATGTCTTGAAASACACAGCTAAAATCTACCAATAAAAAGTTTAAAATCTTTACCCGTGTGCTATGGATGACTCCAAAATTAAAAGACAAATAGACAAATGTTTTTAGGACCTGCACATTAAATTGATATGCCTAATGGTGGTGTTTGAGGACTAGCATCTGTTGTACTTTTAGCCATTAGTCTTGAAGCACACAGAACTAAATTCATCTCTGAGTTCAGTAATAACAACTCTATTGGAATTACAGAAGAGGAATGGATTTGCTTGATGTATTTGGCATATTATCTTTAATGTTCAGAGCTATATAGAGTACAAGTGCTTACTTTTTTACCCAGAATGGTTATTACTCTCAAAACTTATGTAAATAGACCAATGTAATAGCAAATTGCACTTTTCTTTCATGAAATGTATCAAAGCTTTATTTAGAAAAACTGTTGAAGTAGATCTAAATTGCCTAACCTGAAATTATGAGACAGCTGATAGCTTTCTTTCAGTATTATTCAGGTTTTTATTTTCCAATGAATATATTCACTAAAGATAAAACATTATATATTCCAGCTCATGATTTTATGAAGACTTTTTCACTGAAGAGAGTATTTCTACATTGACATCAGTTATTACCTGTGCACAGACTGGTATTATTGAATCTTCCCTTTGATTTTAGGAAGGTTTTATCCTATTAATTAAATCATTAATGCTCTGTTATCTAAATTTCAGTTGACATATTTATGTTTTAATGAAATAACATCACCTTTTTTTTCTTGACCTTATGCTAAAAAAAGGAAAATGCCATATGTATTTTTTTTAATTGCTACAGATTRCATTAAGCAGGACTTTTTAATTTAGCAAAAAAMCCCCAAACCAACAAACCAAACCCCAAGGTGCCAGYTGACAAATTACAGGTAATTAATGAAGGTCAGTCTCTGAGTATTAGGTTTTTTTTACTACACAATATGACTGCAAAATCTAAAATTGTTATATTTGCCATGAAAGACCAAACTAACAGGTATAAATGTCTATCATCATACATAGCAAAAGAGCAAGAACAAAAGGTTGGGAAAACAAAAATATAGATAAAAATATATGACATAAAAGTCATATTTTGATGCTAAATGTATTTATGACCAGAATTTCTTCTGAATCTAAAGCTACGGATCATATACCCAAGTGTGACAATCAAGAGGCTTTTAATAAAAACRACAAAGATGACCACAATCAGCTTTAAAATGAATCATCTTCTACTCTTGTATATTTCTCTTTAAATCCGGTATTAGGGTAAAATGTAGAATTTTATAGACCATAACACTTTCTTACTACCAGGTAAATGCTTATAAATTAATCCTGCAATCTTGAGTGAATTTCAAGCTCTTGGTTTCACTTCACTGAGTACATGGATGAATCAACAGAAAGAAGAGCAATCTGGTCAGAGACACAGATTTGTCAATGTACAAAATACAGGATTTAAGGTTATTAATTTAAATTACAAAAACCAATTTACTTCAATCATATTAATATCCTAGGATTTTCATATGCATAAGGTAGCATTTCTGTTATTGTTTAAGGAAGCAATTATGCATGCAAATAAAAATATTCATCCACTATTCAGTAGTACTTGGTTTTTGAAATGTGCTGAACTGATTTGAATTTCAATTTCAGTTCATGGAATTGGATGCAGTAATACTTTTTTCCTATTTTGTGACAATTAGAAAGAATTTCACCTA
>NW_026623383.1:1198983-1234117 GCF_030028575.1 Malurus melanocephalus | reverse complement strand
TCAAACTGAATACACATAATTCAAAGTATTTTGTATCATTTGAGCATCAACATTTAACAAACAGCCAACTCGATCCAGGGCCATCTTATTCAAGACAGACTGAACAGAACACATTGACATTTCAATGAAGTTTAAAGAAATATCATTGGGTTATAGACTGAAGTGAAAATTGAAAAGAAAGTTGTTTAAGTGTTGATCTCTTCAAAATGGAGCTAGATTTTCAAATAAATTTGAAATACTTTTTCCACTAAACGGTGAAAAAACATAATTGAATGACTTTCACTGAGATTTATGTTGAATTTTTTTACGTAGGTAGCAATAAGCTCAACAGATATTTATGCATATTCTCACCTTCTAAATTTGCATATGCATGAATTTAAATATTACCCAATAGGGGAAAAGTTCTAATATTATTGCTGAAAGAATTAAAAAAAGTTTTACATAAACATATTGAATAGACAAGGGAATATGCCATAATTAATCATACAGTTTTACTTTCCTATGGCAATGGTTGTCCCTGTATGCTACTTATCTTTTAAGCTCTCCAATTAACAGCAACATTATTCAGGATATGGTGTTTTGGTCAGAGGTTAAAAATGCAAAATAATTCATTGGATCTTTGATCTGTTTCTAAGYACTTGTTCTAAGTTTATTGTGCCCTTGAGGTTGAGCCATAGTAGAGMACACCCAGCAAACATTCTCAAACCTGTTTCATCTTCCAGGGCTTATTTCATGAGTGAAAACCAGAACAGATGTTAGAGGGGTTTATGTTTTCTCCCATGTTCCCCTAGACATTGTTTTCCCTTTGCCGACAAAGCAAGTAGAAATTGGAAAGTGTATTGTTTTGGAAAACAGGGATCATCATTAACCTTTTAATTTCCCATGATGGAATGTGTGATGCACAACCACTATGACATTTACATGGCCTCATGTTTCGCTCCTATCTTTTCACACATCTCCTACAGTTTCTGTCATGTMAGGCAAGACAGCCCCGGGTAGATGTCACTCATAAAATTACTCTTGTGTTCAGATGCACAGATTCTATTTCATTAAACCAGCTGTATCTGACAAAATCTTCTTCCCGTCTGTCCCATCTGATACATTGCTTCTCCCACCTGCTGGAATCATAGACTATCAACAGATATGTGAAGGAATTGGCCAGGCACATCATGTAAGATAATAATGTTTAATTTTTAAAAAAAGGACATGATTATTCAGTTTTGTGATTGTAGGATTTTTCTGATTTTTCTCTCTGTCCTTTCCATCTGTATTATTCTATCAAATTAAATTCTGCAATAAGTGCCAGATAAATTCAACAGAAGCTGGAAAAACTCAACTGATTATTTCTGAAAATCAGCCTTACAGGTCACATGTCAGAAGTTTCACTATGYTTATTTTTAATATTTTTGAAGATACAAGCAGTTCATTGATATCTAAATCTTAAAATTCAATCAAAATCAAGTTACTTATATAATTTTCTTTAGAATCCTCACAATCTTCAGCATGTTTATTGAWAAATTCATTTTTCATGGAAACAAAATGCTTAAACTAAATGAATATTGATATTGGGTTTTTTTAACCCTCTTCATTACTTTGGCTATTATGACTGGAAATAAAACAACAATCAGAAGAAAAATCTGTAGAAAATGTACAGACTRAAAGTGAATATTTTGTTTCTCCCTGTGAACACACTATGTAATGTTTTATGCTTTTAAGGAGCTATATACACATACACCTATTCCTCTCATCCTCAGAGATAACTGTGCTCTCTCTTCAGCCTTTGTGCATTTGTTTTTAGTCCTTCSCACACATTTTTTCCCATTTACTGTTCTTCAGTTCATATATCCTTTGCCTACTGATCACTTGGCAGGCAACACAGCTCTTCCACTGACATTGTCCCTTACAGAAAAATACACAGGACATATTTTTATGTGAACAGATGYGCAACATCTCAGATATATGCTAGCATTTTAAAATCTCCGAGTGACAATGCTTCAAATGAAATCCTACATCAGTATAATATTGGAAACTTCTGAATATTCAAGCATTTTCCAAATACTTTAATTATAAACTCAGATCTTTAGTTATTTGGGGAAAAGGTTAAAAAAAGAAAAAATCAGCGTTTCCTGGAATTTTAGCTCAATGTCAAGCATCCAGTAAATATTACACCTAACTCATAAAGTGGAAAAACCAAAACTAAAAAAAAAAAATAGAAGAAATATTTTAAAAAAATTTGGAGGCAGAAGAGTGACAGATAAGTGCATATGCTCTTCTGCTGTCTTGGACATTAAGCTTTCTAGTTTAATAGCATTAATTGATCCTGAGTTAAAAGATGTGCAAAAGTCCTTACTGACACTATATTCCTTGGAAGAAAGCATAACTCAAACTCAGGGCTTCTATGTTGTTCTTTACTGTACAGGATTATGTAATTCAATAAATTTTATTAATTTGAGAAAATTAAAACGGCTTTTGTTCTTAAGAGATTAACTGCTTATAACAGCTATGCAGACTGATATGAACAGTTTTTTATGAAAAGTTATTTCAATGCAAAGATGGCCCTTATCAATTTGTTCCAGGTTTCTCCAGTCTTTTCTTGTCTCCTTTTGATGCGCTTTGGTACATTGGAATGTGGTAACACACGAATGGCTGCATCTTTAGGAAGCAATCAGCACTGCATTCATCAAGGCAGGAACCAGAATATTCATAACCTGAGCATGCTTCTTCATTTCTGATAGTCTCCACAGTCATCTTCCTGAATTAACACAGAAACTGAAGCAGATATAGCCAAGTATCTCTTTMAAATGTAATTCTTATTTTTCCCAGGTGACATCTGTTTAACAAGACTCTTGGTTGTATGTGGGGGTTTTGCACTAATTCCAAATRTAAGTTTCCAACTTAGTTTCAGAAAAGAAAGAATGTACCATAKCACCTAATATTTACAACAATGTACAAATATATTCATATCTAGTGTTTAGCATGTACATGGTTCACTTACAGCTAACAAATATATACACTTTTTGCATTTGATTTTCAGAGATGTCACAATGTATTTCAACACTTTCATGAAACAATTTTTTTGCTATTTTATTTGATATTTGTAGGAAAAGAAACAACAAACTTGGGGATCTTTTGYTCCTTTGGTTTTTGTTTCTACTTTTAGCTCTGCAAAATTGACTGGGGAATCAGATTATACCTCTATTTATTTCAGGCACCATGGTAGTTTTCTAGAAGGCTTGATAGAAAACGAAAATTTATTTGGAAAGTCTTAWGCCATATGGTTAAAAATTCGGTAAAACTCCTAACAAATGCACTTCCTAARCCTCTCCTCTTTATTATCAGCATATTCTTATACCTCTCTTCCCCATAGTGTAAGGAGGTAGTTACTAAGTCTGTTGGGAGTTTTTTTGCAAACATATATGCCTGCATATGCATAAGTAAGTAGGCAGTTTTCATAATAAAAATGCCACTAAGACCTACTTGTATTGCAGTGATTTTTTTTTTTTGTCTAAAAGTCATACTGTGCTGTTAAAGTCCATCTAGATTGACTTGTATTTCATAACTTTTTTTGCACCTCAGATTTTCTTTGCAAATTGTTAAAACTCAAACTACACATAATCACTTCACTTGTGTGTTACAAAATTCTCTCAAAATAAGATAACCTTTAGTCTGAACAGTGTTTCTTATACTGGTGAATAAGTTATATTTTCAGGCTTTTAACACTGCAAAATTCTTGTAGCCTTCCAAATAATTTTTTCTTTTGTACTCTGGCAAAGAGACTCATTCATTCCCCACATGCCTCATCTAACAGCCTAACCTGCTGCCATTCTGATCCAAATATCCTCATACTGTGAGGGTTAATCTCCTCCTCGGTAGTTCAGMCTCTCCTGCAGGCAGTAGCACCCTCTGTGGAGAGGTAAAAAGGCTCTGCCTCTGTGCAGTTCACTGGACTCGGCACGCTGAGCTYGCACGGATGGTGTGGTGCAGACAAACTCAGTGACAGGTTTCCCATTGCTCTCAGCTTTTCTTTTCCTCCTTTCCTCGTACACAGAAATGACAGCTTTGATGAACTCTGCTGAAGTACCAGATGACTGGGGAAGTGCTCCCACAGCCAGACAACAATGTAGCTGTATGCAGACCTGATGCCTTATGCCCTATGGTGGCATAAATTTGTGAACAGGGTTGGGACTGTATACTGTGCACAAATTCYGGCTTGTCTCCCCAGCTGCTGTCATCACAGGGTAACATTTAACCTTTTGAGGAACTCCAAAAACATTCACAGACATTTGCTCTAATGGTTTTGCATAATATAGTARTCAACTCCTTTGTCAACAAATCAGGACAATACAATTTTGCCAAACTAATTCATATGTTTTGAAATCTGAGTATTCCAAAATATGAGGTGGAGAATTGAGTATTTATGAGCTTATTTGTGATCACAGTGCCATCTTGTCATTTTTTCTCTGACAAAGTAACTGACAGAGGTCAGCTTCAGTCAGTCAAAGCACTGCTTTTCTGTCTTGTTCTTACTGGCAGCAGCAGCTTGTCAAGACAAACAAATCCATGATCTGTAACTCTTGCAATTGTTAACATTTCAACAACAGTAGAACTTTTCCACTTAGGGTATTTTCTTACTGGACTTTAGTCTTGTTTCTTGTCTGGGTTCAAGATTTGCTTAGAATTGTGATGGAGAATTCATTGATTTGGTATCTGAGTTTAAATAAAGCAGTGTGATTCTGAATAAAATAGCAGTCCGAGCTCACTCATGCAAGAAATGCTTAAAAATGCAGTTCCTTTGTAGGCAGAGTAAGAATTTCTTTCAGTACATACTGTGCACACACTTTCATTTACAAGATCACCCTCACATCAAAGAGCCAGAAAGACTAAATATAAACAGTATGGCACGCTAATGACTGTTGCAGAATGACTTTTTTTTCAAAATAAATCCTTAAAAATTTTAGAAAATTTAGCAGAARTCTTTGAGCCCCCATTTTCCTCCCAAAACATCCATGTTTCAAAAATTGATTCTCTAGGTATGCATGAAGAGAATACAGCTATATTTTCAAAGATGTTCCAGGAGTGTGCTGTCAATAAAATTACAAAAATTTTTTAAGAATTCACACCTAAAATTCCCACATATCTCCTTGAAAAGGAGTCCTTTGAAGAAGTGTCCCTGTTCTTACAGTAGAAAGACAAAGGACACGTTTGCCCATTAGTGTTAAGCAGATGAGTGGAGACAGGAAAGCAGTGGGGACGAGCTGCCCTGCACCATGGCTCTGGTGGCCTCCACCCCATCCAGCTGTTCAGGAAAACCCCTGGAGGCAGCTGCACTCCCAGATCAGATGTGTTAGGGGCTGCCCTGTTTGCCATGAGCACCAGGAGCTCTGTTTGGCATTTCTTCCGGCGCTGGCTGAAGCAGCTGGGGATATGAGCCTCACTCAGCTGTCCATGGGTTCCGTCTGCTTCTAACTTTTAGCAGCAGCAGAATCTGATGGGTGTTTTTAGAGTATGGGAAGCTTATTTTCTGACAGTGCTTTCTGGTTTCTGAGTTAAAATATTCCTTCCTGGAAATAACTGGCCTAGAAATCTAGAGTRCACAATAGAAACACTTACAAATATTTTATGAAGGTGAAAAGGCCAAAGTGTAGATTAATCAGGCTGAGGCTGAGGGCAGTGAGAATGTACAGCACTCATGCCTTTTCTTAGTAGCATCTACTGTGCTGAGCAACAATGAAAATGCTCTATAACCTTTATAACTTCTCTCTGCCCCACAAATTKGTGTCCAATAACAATAGAAATGCTGAGTATTCTGGAGTTTCCAAACAACAAAATCTAACACATTTGGAATTATTGATAAGAAATTTAGAGTGAAAAACTCTGACCAGAATGAATCTTTATGTTTCACTACTGACAAAAATAGGGATCAAAAAAGCAGCAAAACTTTGCCTTCACTTCATTACACCCAGCTGCTTCACATTTTTCTCAAAGTCAGTATTTTGAATCTGAGTACAGTTCAATAGTATCTGCAGTAAAGTTTTTTATTTTTTAGATTCAAAATTTTTGTAATACTTCTAAACTCTTTTTTAACATTCTTGCTCATCTGCATACTGACTATGAATTATTGTGGGGAAAGATTAATTGTGTGACACTTTATGCTGATGGTTACTGAATGCACTATTTCCTAGGCTAAGCAGAGAAAAAACACTATTATAATTCTATAGGAGAACCTGGTTTATAGTTCTGGAAATTAGGAATTTGGTTTTGCAGACTAAATGTGCATTARGGCACAGAACCCCAATACAGAATAGCTGGCTCTCCTATCACAAGATGTTCACCTATGGTAGCATATCCAGGAATGCTATCCCAGCCATCTGAAGATAYAGTTCTAAGGACGTGAGATTAATTTTTGTAGGAAATCTTTCATATCTCTACTGTTTATATGACTGAGTGTACTTGCAAGMGTGGCTTGAAATGTATGCTTGATTCCTAGATTTAGTGCACCTCAGCTAAACKTGGTTATCTATAGGACTAAACAATATTTGGCTCAGTTGGTTAGTGAATGATGCTCATAATGCCAAGTTTGAGGGTTTGATCCCCATAAGGCCCATTCAATTTAGAGCTGGACTCTGTGATACCAACTCAGAGTATTCTGTGATTCTGTAACTAAGAAGAAATTAAATACTGGCACACTTAACAGGCAAAATTCCATGATGTGAAAATTATTTAACATGAGCTTGCCAGAGATCTCACATGTTCATGGGCTTTCACAGAGAGAGTTAAAAGGCTTCATTTTGCTAAAGAGCTAATGCCCAAAAAAGTAATATCTTACAAACTTACCTACACTTCATATATGCAAAAATGAATGGTTTTGTCACAAATATAATGAGCAGAAAACAAAACTGCAGGTGTGAATGTAAAATGAGCAAAGAACTTAGACAAACCCAAGTCCCAGAAAAACACTAGTGAACACTGGGATTCCTCCTAACAAAAACAGGGTTATTGAGCCTAACATTAAATGTAGAAGGCAAACAAAGATACTTAAAGATAAGGAAGAAGTTAGAGAAGCACGCAGTGCTT
Organism: Malurus melanocephalus; assembly: GCF_030028575.1. NCBI lineage: Eukaryota > Metazoa > Chordata > Aves > Passeriformes > Maluridae > Malurus > Malurus melanocephalus. The sequence goes on along the minus strand of NW_026623383.1, from coordinate 1,227,043 downwards.
AGCAATACACTGGCTTTTGAACCTTTAACTTCACAGAGTSTAAGACTAGGAGACCAAATGATATCAAGATGAATGCACAATACAGCCMATATTTCAGTCTGTGAGGAATACCTTATAATTGTGAGAGCCACTTTTTAATGTTTGAGTGGGAATATTCAAATAAGGCTTCTACTGGTTTCATAAATTAAGTAAAACTGATTTTTACTTTTCCACCAAAAAAAAAGAGAATATCAGATGCAAATATATTTTAAAAATCTCTGGCTGCATTAAACTTTTTTTTTTTTTAACAATTGGAAGATAGATGGTCTGCCTCCTTTCAACTGCTACACAAAATTTAGACCCACAGACTTGAAAGCTAATGGAAGAAATAGATGTCTCAACTCTATTTGGAATAATGCTTATTTTATAGATTTTTATCCAATTAAAGTAGGGAAATTTTATCTTAATTCCCATATATTATTTTAATGAAGAAACTGACACAGYTTTACAGCAAGACTTATATGTGGCATAAAGTTTTATTTTTCCCTCTGTTCAAAGAATTTTTGTCCGGCATTATTAMGGGAACTTTGGACAATTGAAATGTAAGGCAACATTGTGTCTTTTCCTTTTAATTAGACACGAGTAAATAGAAAATATTTAGGACACACATAGAGAAGAAAATCTCAATAATATATATTTATATGTAAATATTAAATGAAGGCATTTATACGTGCTTCGGTATAGGCGCCAGTGCCCCAGAAAGCTCTATATACATTTCACATTCAGCTACCATTTGGGAAGATTTCCTAAAATGAAGACTTCTGAGATAYAGTTTTCAGAGGGAATATAAATGTCGATACAGGAGTGCTTTGGGAGAACAGACTGACCTTGACTTAGAGCATTGCTTACTTCAACACAGATATTTTCTTTCCTTGCTGGCTGTTCAGAYGAGGTTGCCAGACCTCAGCTTGTAGTTGAAATCTTGCAGTGCCTTTACAGAACAACTTTGTTCAGATTTATTTTGTTTGGAGAGAAAAATTAATGTGAAGGCTTTCTCCTGCCATTTTATGCTCTGCTAGAATTTACATAGTAAGAATAATAGTTAGACAGTAGCAGTGGCATGAAATTTAGTGCTACCAACTCAGAAACACACACCAGAATAGAGTGGAGTCACAGAATTCAAATATGCTTTCTTAACTTATGTCTATTTRGTTAATATCTCACTTATACTAGAAATCATGCAGTACAGTAATAATGCTTGTAATACACACTCAAATCTTTCTTTGTCCTGCTTTCCAGGCAAAAATGGATTTCCTTGCATCCCTTTCAATGCATTTTAAAAATTATGTGAAGTGTTTTATGTGGTCCAGTTGAGAAACTTGTAGAGAATAACAAAAAATAATAGACATTAAAAAAAAGAATTTTAGATTACGTGTGATACACATTCACCCCTTAAATCATGTGTTTCATTATCGATAACAACATCAAGGCATAGATGTTTTGCCCAAATAACTAATTAACAAAAAAAAGCTTTCACAACTGAAAGTCAGAATTATGTGATTATTTACATACCCTTTTAAATTCTCACCATTTTTCCATACTGATAGTGAATAATTCACATTTTAAAAGCACAAGCATTATACAACCGTCCCACAGCAAATAAGTCAGAAGCAATATGCACATAAAAAGATCAAACCTGAGCCTTCAGATGTTTCATAGAAATTTTTTCCTTGAAACGGAGGTGCTTTTAAAGTTCAGAGTTTCATGAAAGGCAATCTTTGGCTAAAATCAATGTACCAGCAAGATAAAAGGTTCAACAATATGACTGCAGTGATCAAAGCTTTTCAAAAGAGTAATCCACTCTTTTAAAACCACATGCCAGGCAAGAAGTCCTTGTTGACTTGTACCAAAGGTAGAAAGGCTGAAACTCTGTAAATCCACAAAAAATACAGCATTTACGTTTTACTACATTGGTGCTTTAAAGTGACAATGACCTGACAAAAAAWAAGTTATTTTTTATACACTGTAAAAAAACAGTGCAATAATAAGTACAGCTAGTAGTAAAAATAACTTAAGAAAACAGGGCTCTTGCATAGTCCTGTGCATAAATCCCACAGTCTTTTGCTGTCATAGAAAAAAAAATTCAAATAGGTTGATATGCTCATTTGTGAGAAAGAAATATGTTTGCCCCTTTCTTGAGTAGCAAAAACACAAAATTGACATGAAACAGTAGAAAAATAGGATGGTGAAAAACTTCATTTAAACTCATGTGCCACAAAAAGTAGAAAAGAAGGCAAAGGGTCACTGGTTAAACACGACATTTTTTGTGTAAACATTTTCACTACCTTTGTGTTTGCCTCACAGGTCAGTAGCAACTCAGACTTCATCATCAGATAAGATCTGGGAGCTACATGGGATAATGTGGTGGCATCAATCCCTTTCTTAGTGCACAGGTATCTAAGGAAGCTCATCAGAAATAGCATTATTTAACCACTTTTTCACCGGGCTCAATTAGGAGAAGAAAAATTAAATTGAAGATCTTAAAAAAAAGAAAAAACTGATTATGAAAAAGGAAAAAAAAAACAAACAAAAAAACCGGGCTCAATTAGGAGAAGAAAAATTAAATTGTATACCTTAAAAAAAGAAAAAAATGATTCCTGTATCTGGTTTCCAAGCAAAAGGATCAAGCCATATTTAAATAGAAACATTGGAAAATTTTGCAGGTTCTAATTAAGAAATCGAATGATTTAGAGAACTAAATTATTTTTACATTCAGAGATCTGTTTTTCAGTTTAAAGTGGAACAACCCCGTCCTCACATGCTGCAATTGATCACACTGGGGTTGGAAATGTCCCAGCTTTCTCCAGTTTACTGAGTGAAGGGGCAGGCTGGTTATATTCTTCAGGGGCTAGTACTTCAGGGGTTTCTAAGCCAGAGCTTTTCATGGCTATGAAAAAAAGGTATGARGAAGAGGAAGCAGATGTCTTCCTTAGATTGCAAAACAAAAGTTTTATYGCTACCACCTTGGTGAAGGCATGGGAAGTGCTAAATCAAAGCAAGATTAGCTCATGGTTGTGTATCTTGGACAGACCAAACAGCTAGCTCAAGAAGAAGGACTTCAAAAATGTCATTACAGAACAAATTACATTCACATCTCCTCAGTGAACAAAGCAAAAAACTATACTAGGAAATCKGGCTTGATGATTTGGTCTAAAGATTGTCTTGAGTCTACTGAAGGCTCCCAACCAGTCAAGCAGTGTCAGGARCTGCAGGTAAGAGAAGTCAGAAGCCAGTCCTCAGCAACAGGAAACATTCTGTACTGCAGTGTAAGACCAAGTCTTAGGAACGTCCATAGATATTATTTGATTTGACCTCACTGATATATTTGCTGGTTGTAATGTCACTAACACATATTTTAATACTGGCCATATTGTATGATGCTAGAAAAAATCATACAACTTTTCCTTAGCATGTAATTTTAATATTAATCCCTGTTAAAGGCTCAGGGTTTAGATAAAAGTTCTGATTAATTTCRAGAGCACTGATATCGCATCAAATATTCCTAGATTTGCTTACTGCTTCTCCAGGACCTACTGGAACCAGACAAGAATGTTATGAATGTGTGAATGGTTCCTTCAGTCAGCTTACAAACTCAAAGTGAACCCTTCACAATTGATATTGATATTGCTTGTTCAAGGAGAATGAATGACAGCTTTCTGAGAGCAATACCATTGTGCTTTTGTTTTTTTCCTTTTTATTTTTCCCTAGCAACRTGAGAATACCTAACCTTGAGACCAAAAAAGGAGCATTTGCAGTTCTAGCCACAGGTATTTGCAGGAAATAGCAAAACGCTGTGCTGAAATGCATTCACAGAAATCTGAGATTATACTTATGCATCCTTCAATGAAAAAGAAACACCTGACAGTGATTAAAGAATTCAATAKTTTTATCAAGGTTAGAAAAATGTTTAATTAGAAATCTGAAAAGATCTGTTCATAGARTGTTATCTGTGTAAGTCTTCTTTGAAATGGACTTCACCAGTGCAACCTGGGCTCCTTTCAGTTTACTCAGACAAAGCAATTGCTCACAATTGTTAGTCCTCATTCATTTTCTGCTCTACGTTTGTATCTTACATACTTTAAATAAATTAAGAAGGATTGAAAATGTGCAGATTTAATGATGTGTTTGGTGAATGAATCAATTGGTTTTGTATCTCTGAACTCTTCCACAAGCTTACACAAGACAATACAGAASAAGTGGCTAAATTGTTTCAGAAACTGCTCAACAACAAGTGCACTGCTCAGTCATCACTCTGAGGGCATTTGTTCCAGCATCTCCTATCCCCTCAAAGAACATTCCAACTTYAACTTCTGCTAAAGCTTCAGCATATGGCAAAGAATTATTCCACCAGCCAAATGAAGTGAGAATCTCTGTATATATCAGAGGTTACACCATGCTCTYAACTAGAGAGTGTGGCAGTCTGGAGGCAAAGAGAAAGCAAAAGAACCCTCCCTGACTTGTGCAGTAAAGCAGCTATAAGGACATTTCACATCAAGAAAATGAACTCATGGGATGAGGCAATCRATAGAATAAAAGTTCTAACCATCATTACAAGCTCATTTGAGCTTATTATCTCTAGAGCACGCAGTTGGAAAGAACAACTGTGCAGTGGTATTCCCTGAAAAAKAATTCCCTTAGAACTTTCCTGTTTTATTAAGGAAGAAAGACATGGAAGAAATAAAGTTTCCTTTGCTACCCCTGTTCATTTCTGCTTACCCATATTCCAGTCAATGTACTGCTGTTTACTCCAGCTTTCAGTGTGTGATAACAGGAAAATAAAGAACAGTCTAAGAAATAACGAAGGCAAGTTAACTACTAAAAGACATATCATAAAAACAAAGTATATTTGAGGTTAACAGATAAATAGTGAAGAAAAGCTAACGAAATACAACTATGTCTGAAACTTAGGAAATTTATACATAATTGATACTGTTCCAAGGTTTAATTTTTCATTAATAACTAGAAACTGAAAACACTAGGATGCATTATTTTGAACCAGAGAGGCATACATCTGATTTTTAATTTTTAATTTTTTTAGACTTTGAAAGACATCTTTTTAAAGCATATCCTCTAAAAACAGATTTTATTGCAACAATTCTTCCTTTTTTTTTCTCCTTGGGATGAGCTACTTTACTTTTTCTTTCTTCTCTCACAACACCTTTGAGAAGACCTAAATTTTTCAGCCTACTGGGATTTTCCCTAATCCCCCTGTGAGATTATCAAAAAGCCCACAGTCCTGCTCTGTAAAGGTTAAATGTGGATTTATTCTTAAGAAGCACTTATCATATATTTCTCCCACCCCAAAAATAAAGGCTGCCGATCCTATATTGATCAGATAAGAGCTTATTCTATTTTATTACATTTTTACCTGGAGGTTTTGTTGCCTTCATGTAGTTTCATTATATCRCAAAGAATGTTGTCTGTTGTTACCAGCTTATAATTAATAAATTTACTCCTGTGCTGGAAAATGTAAAGAGCGTCTATAATTTTAATTACATTATATTGCATATTTTTCAGGTCTGAAAAATATAAAGTATTCCATTTATGCAGTCTCCCTTTTCAAAGGACTCGACTATGATGTGTTATTCATTTCTAATCCCCAGCCAAAAATGCAGACTTGAACCCATTTTGGGTGGGATTTTTTTTTTAATATAAATTATTAGCATTGGTTATGCTGAAGTGTGAATCTTTGTGTCTATGATGTTTTGTATGTTTGAGGAATTTGTTTCAAGATTTTATTCTATGTAGTTTTATTGTGTCATTTCATCTCTGCCTCATACATATTTAGTGTTCCTAAAGCAAGTCCAATGTTAAGCACTTCAGTCTTGGAGAATAACAATGGTTTAAATGTTATTTTCCTTTCACTCAGCAAGTTACTTCCTATTTTCCCTCTTATGGGTTTTGCTATCAAAGCCCTCCATCAAAACTTAAATCTTACACTACAAGATGGAAAAASGAAAGTTCAGTAAGCAGTCTTTAAAGAAAGAATTGGTTTTTTAAAAACAATCATGTACCTCTGAAAAAAAATGTTAAAAACCCCATAATGTTCAACAAAGCCTRGTCCAATACATATCTTTTATACTTTTCATATAGGCATCAGGGGTAAAAAAAGCAACCTGTGGAAATTTCCAGGTAAAATACAATTAATTGATTCAACAAGTAACACTTTTATACAAGATAGATTATTTGGATCCATGATTCAGCATTTCTGATATTACAAATCTGTATCAAACTGATATTTTTCTCCTTTTTGTAAACCCTTTTTAAGGGCAGCATGACAGTGAAACATTGTTAAGCATATGCAGAGTGATAAGAGTGCTCTCATCACATTACTTCAAGCTGCTCTGGTTTATCACTTTGCCTCAGAAAGCTTGCAAAATACAGCAAATCAAATCTGCTTTTAAACGCCTGTCTACCTCTAATTTGTTCCACAATTCAGGGCAAAATTCTTCTTGACATGTTATACTGCAAGATTGCAGGCATGGTGCCAAAGACAAAAAATAATATGTATGGCCAGCAATACTTTGTGGTAGATAGTCAGGACCTTCTAGGTGAAATTAAAAAACAGTTATAGTATTGATCTGACCTGTCCAAATTTGAAATATACACAACACAAAAGAATTCATTTTCTTAAATKATAATTTCTTGAGAAGCCTGTCTGTGTGGTGTGCCTATAGATAAAAAAGCTGAACCACAGATGTTAAATTTAGCTTGACAAAAAGTAAGAATGATCCTTTCAGGGTAGAGTGTTTTTTTGTTGTTGTTGTTTTTGTTTTTTGTTTGTTTGTTTTTTTGGGGGTTTTTTTTGGTTTTTTTTTTTTTTTTTTTTTTCCATACAGGCAAATAGAAAACCTACCTAACACCAAAGATTTATTTGCAATTTGATGGGAAAAAAAATTAAAGCATCATCATATACATCCTTATGCTGGTTGTTTCTACATTGAAATTAAATTAATATTTTRTCCTCTTTCAAGATGGGTATAGAARCTTTTAAAATTAATTTATTAATAACATTTAAATAGTTAGGAGGAAGTTATCAAGGAGACAGAGCAGACTCCTCACAGGAGTGCATGCTGAGAGGATGAGAGATCACAGAAAACGAAGCAAGAGAGAATATGAAAAGAAAAACTTTGTGAACTAGAGCCTGGATACAAGGGAAAACTGGGTAGTGGAAAAGGCTGCCCAGAAAACCAGCCTTGAAACCAGAGATTTTCAAGACCCAAGTGAATTAAACCCTAAATAACCTAGTCTGACCTCATAGGTGGCCCTGCTCGTGCTGCAGTCCTCCTGAGAAGACTTCCATTTTGAATTATCCTATAATCCTATGAAGTTTTCAGACACAGTCACTATCTTTGAAAAAGTCTAGGATGCAGCCTCACATTTATCATCGACTTTTTGCACATTCTCAGCCTCCTGTTTCCACKGGAAACTCCCAATTTATTGAAAACAGAAATCACATTTCAGTTGAGGATCCTCTGTGGTCCCTGAGAAGCACAATTTTTTCAGGGGTATCATTCATCCTCACATTGGCAACCTCCTTCAGAAAAAGATACCAACCAGGATTGAATTCCTAACTGAATGCCATGCCAGAGGCTTTTCTCACCACTGTGCACTCYCCCTAAGAGAGCTCTGGTGCAGGACCCCAGCAGAAATGCTGCTGGACAAATGAAATCTCAGCAGAAGGTGAACAAGACAGAATCTGATGATTGCACTGTAAGTCTGCTTACTGGTGTTTAGATTTTTCTAACACAAATGCAGTTTTAAAATAGTTGTCATGCTTTAGAAGTCCTTATGTATAAAGAAAACCTGTACTAAGATGTGTAAGATCAAGTGGAAWAGTAAGAAGTGAGAAAAAAGCAACGAAAAATCAAGACTATTTCATGTTGGTAGACAAATTGCATATTAACCCCATTATCTTTAGTGAATTTACTTTTGATCAGATTCTTCAAATTAAGCCTTTTAATCATGAGAGAAAAATTAGAAAGTATCTGTCAAGGCAGTAACCCCACCGCCCAGGAGCACTACGCTAGGTCACAGGCTGCTGAGCCTACGCAGCCTCAGGACTAAGACTTGCCAGGCTTGCTCTGTCTGAACTTGTCTTGATGTGTCAGAAGCTTTGCTTTTACTTGTCTTAACTTTACCAGATGTTTGTTTGTTTGTTTGTTTGGGTTTTTTTAATGATCACATGACTATAACTACTGGTATTTCTGCATTTTTATGTTGCAGTGAGGGTAATGAGCAGCTATTCTGTGTAAAGTGAGATAGGATTATCTAATAATATATGCAAGTAGAAGCCCAGACCTGACAGAGGACCCCAAAGTGAGAGCACTGGCCCCTGTGGAACTACAGGCACAGTAGATGGAGACCCAACAAATATTGCAGAACCCMGGGATAGGGGTCTCATTGGTGCTCAGTTAAAGAAATGGAGACAGGGAAAATTAAAAAAAAATAAAATTAAAAAAATAATAATAAAAAAAAAATTAAAAACAAGCCAACAGTTTTACTGGTAAAAAGAACAAAGAATAACTTAAGAAACATTAAAAATCWCCACAAATGGAGTAGAATAACAAAAAAGCTAACACCAATTTATGGCCTTCAAAGGACTTGCAGCAGTGTACTYCTCCTCCACCAATATGCATGCACACTCACCAGACTGAAATCTATGCCCTTAGGACCCAGAATGGCAGTAGCAGGGTGAGCATAACACCAGGACCAGGGCCAGTTRCCAGCAAGTCTGTATGTAACAAATTTAACTGGATTGCCATTACTGAGACTTTTCCATTCCACTTCTTTATTTTTTTTTTGCAATAATTAAATGTGGACTAGAAATAATTGCTTGAGTAGACCAGTTATACAAATAATAAAGTTTTGGTTTCATATATATGAGTTTCCTTTTTGTCCACAACATGATTTTGAACACATTTTGTTGTACGAATACCTACAGAGTTCTTAGTAGCAGTAAAACCAGGAGCAAAGCTATTTTGTATGCAAAGCAAATTCAGTGCAATGATTAGTACAGCTTTCATCTTATTCCAATACCTATGAATTAGAGATAAAAAAGCATATCCTAGTTGAAGGAACAGTTTTGTTCCTCCAATTCCTCTGCAGATAAATGTGATTTTATGCAGCTGACCTCCAATGTTTCTGCAATGAAATTGAGATTGATACGATGCACATGGCATTTTAAATTGCTGTGAAAAGGAACAAGCATAGAGCTAAACATTCTTTCATACAAGTCCTCATCACTGTACTAGGAAGAATTCAGTGGGTTATTAGAAATAACACGGAACCCACTGCTGTATTTCATGAATGTGAAAAGAGATTTGTCTGCTTATGACTGTGTCATCAATGAAAATGAACAATGATAAATAACTAATACTTTAGAAGCTTTTTATTTTGGATWATGAATGTGATTTGAATAAAATATAGCATGCATGTAGTCATTTTTCAACAGTGAGATGGTAATCAAATGGAATAATATACAGTTCCTAACTTCAGGTATTTTTCCCTTTTTTTTAAAGATATACTCATAACAAAACCATTAACTGAGAAAATTCACAGTTGCCTGAACTTACAACTGTGCTGCACTGAAGTTCAGCTTAACATTGCTACTGTGACAGGCAAGAAGAAACACTATCTTTTCCACTAACATTTAAGACACAATTTAATGCACAGAGTTTTCTAGSAAAAACTAAAAGTTCTGTGGAAAATAGACAGCCATGAAATCCACACCAAAGATACCAATCCATAAACTAGGAGATGACCATTTTATAAATTAGGCAGACTTTTTGGCAAAACAGTCTCTTAAGATGTCTCACTGATGGTCTTAGATGCCAATACAWCATACACCCGGTCTCAAAAAAATTTAATCTGTATTTTGTTTCCACTCCTGTCTTAAGTACTAGCATTTTTGAAAATGAAAACATCCACATTTCTTTTCTTTAAAAGGAAAGTAATTTGAAATGTTAAGATCTCCTCTGAGGATGTCATTCCCAGCAAAAGGAAACTCATAATGAATGTTCATAAATGTTCTTTGTCAGTTCATTAAAGCTGCTTGTGCACTATGTTTATGAACATCTTTGATAAACATTTGGATTTGTTGTGCATGAACTGCTGATGAATAGTTATTAAACTGTCCCTAAGTTTATTCATTATGAGTGCTTATTAATTTCTCATGAATTATTGTAAAATTCAAGCTGCTCTAGCAGTCATCTATAAAMAAAGAACAATTATTCACAGTATGTATTACTTATTAGAAATAAATTAAAAATATAACCTTATTTCAAAAGATTAATGCAAAGAAAATATACTTTGTTCTGGCAGTAACTTAATCAAATCTAAAGCAATTTCAGGGGAAACTACTGGAAATTGTGTTATCATTTTGAGACATAATTTCACTTATGAATCATCTGACAGTCAGACTGGATCCATATTGATGCAGAGCAGCACTTCTTGAGTATGTGTGTAAAGATGTCCAGACCTGTACAGTATGCTGAACACTCTTTTATATATTGTTAATATTAAAGGAATACTTTTTACTGGCAGTTTATGTAGCTAACATAGACTCTTCACACATATCTATTAACTAAATGTTAAGTGACACAAAAGCTYGTACCCAAAAAAATTGCAAACACATCACAACTACAGAAACCTATGCACTTTTAATTTCCCTTGTCCTTTGCAYAGCACTCATTACTCAGTCACACTTTTACTTATGAAATTCCATAGCCTTCAGTGTCAAGTGGTTCTTTATTACTTTGACTGTGGAATAGATCAGAAATATCTGAACTAGATTAGTAYAATTTAGATTGCATACTAGTAATAACTTAGGAGGCTTTGCTGTCCCTATGCCATGACAAATACATCTGGATAGCTTAGATATAGAAAAATCAAAGCAAGGCAAGTTATGTCTACACTCTAGTTAGCCATCTGTAGTTATATCCATATTATAAATCTGTTTTTATTGTAATTTTACTTTATTAAACAAACTAATAGTATTTAAGATTTGTCCAAGTTTTGTTAATAAGCCTTGATGTTATGATTTTGGGGTTCAASTAGTTATTGGAATAGAAAGCATTTTTCACAAGTAAAAGAAACTTAAACCTTCTGTTTCTATTCWAGGAAAGAAAGAAGTAAAGAAAACAGAGTGCAAGTAAAAGGATGCCRTAAGTCATTGTACCACAGTCACAGGAATCGCTACAATTGGTAAAAAAGTGAGGTAGGCTAATCATGATAAATGTGACAGAAGGTCAAAAARAGGGTAGAAAATGCCAAAAGTGCTCACACAAGGTTATTTCTGAAAAGCTGGACAGCAACAAAAGACAAAACTTCCCAGAGAAAGAAYATAATCACCATAAAAGGCTCACAGTACAAACAGTTAATGTGATTTTGTTTTAATAAGCTCAAGTTTGACAAACTTCCCTGGAACAAAATTCAAACTGAGAATAGATCCTTTGGGCCTCATCATCAGTATATAAATTTCACAGTATGGTATCTCCACAGACTTCAATCAAACTTGTAATCTCCAGCAATACATTTGTATAAGTGTGCACAGTCTACACTAATAAATATTCAGTAATTTAGTAACGTCATTGCTTTCTTTTTCCCAATAGACTACTCTGAAGTAATTTAAAACAAATTTGACAGAAAACATGAACTTATTTCTACTTTATAAAAATGGTAGTTAGTACTCCCTTTCCTCCTTTTAAGTACCTGATTTATTCACAGAAAGGAGGAACAGCATTAYAGGCTTTAGGCTTTCCTCTACTTTGACACATCCAGGGCCACACATCCCAAATCTGATGCAAAGAATGCCTGTTACTCACACAGCCATTCAAAATCACTTGTAAATAATAACCTCCATTCAAATTGTAGTAGATTTTCATTAATGTTAGTTAGAAGAAAATCTATATTGGGAAGAATTCAATCTAATTGCTTTTTTTCTTTCCTTTATCTTCTCTTTTGTAGCCTTTTTAAATTACTTTTCCTCTTCTTACTTAAGTCACAGTTTTATTCTTTATTTTCCCCACATAGTTATTTCACCCTTTTGGTTCTTTTCCAAAATCTAAACCAGAAAGAAACTCAATGTTGTTTTTTTTTTTAATTCACTCCTTCAAAGGAAACAAGACTAAGCTTTAATTAAAAGACTGCAGTCATTAATATTCCAGCACTAAGACCATACTAGGAAATTTAGCTGGGCATATGAAAACCAGTAAGCTTATCAGGAATATTCTATCTGTAAAGAAAGAACTTCTGACTTCCCAGTTTGTGTTCAGTTACAAAAGCTATGAGCACGGAGAGAGGGGCAAGGACCTGCCCAGCAACAGAGCAGGGAGCATCCTTAAACATCCCAGTTCAGTGCCAGAGASAGCAGATTTCTGTACTCCTTTCTCACCTCATGAATGGGACAATCCCAGCTCACATCATCTCCCCAACAATATAATGAAACAAAAAGACAATTAGAATCCTTTCATTAAAAATTCAGTTTTAATATTAAGTATATTTATATACTATTTATATACCCATTAAAAAAGTTTAAAGTGCTGATTGCAAAATCTAAATCTTTACTAATATAATATTATTGCCAATATACTAGCAAATTCTTTACCAGTCTAAGAGCTTTAAACCATTTTAGTATCTAATGCACAATACAGAAATAAAATATGGGTATTTCCTTTACATTTTTGAAGCAAAAGCTGTGTTAAYGAAACTAAGATCATACATCAAAAAGCACCATGAGTAAAAGCTACTTAATTTAATAAATTAAGCATTTTTGTCATTATTTAATTATCTAAGAGTAATCAAAAGTGATAACTACCTGTTCATACATGAGGAWGTAATTCAAGGAATAAGGCTGATTGAGGAAGACTACCTCATGGATTCTTTTTCTGGAATAAGCTAATTTGATAAGTATCATTTGGAAGAGCAAATCATTAAAGTGTACACATGAGGAAGTGGTACCTGTAAATAGAAGTATGAAAAAGATATAAGCAATCAAAAAAACACACTTGTAAAGAATTTTTCTTAACCATTGATGAGCTGATGGAAACATCACTGTCCTTTGTCACATCAGCTCTTTTCTTCCTATAATAGAAACTAACATTTGCTTTGTTTGCTGTTTACATGGTTAAAGACAGAAGTGTAGCTTTTGCCCACTTATCTAATACATGCAAAAATGYTTTTTTCATATTTGGTTTGTTTGTCCAAAGACAAGACTTATTTGCATGAAGGGTTTTGTGTGACAGAGAATGGAAATTGGAAGTGTTGCAATGMCTCCCACACCAGTTTTTGCTAAACATTAGAAACTCAACATTCYGCGGATTCTGCTGAAATGTAGCTTTCCTTTTCCATGGCCTTATCCCAGCAACTGACTGCATACTATAAGGGTAACATCCAGAAAACTATCAAGTAGGTAGAAACCACAATTCTTTTGGTCTGCTTTTTTCCCCTTTCTGACCTAAATATTATCTGAGTGACCACAGACAGACAACATGATCTACACCAGGAAGAACATGAATTGAGACACTGCTGTAATTTACTTAAAAAAACTTTTGAATCATATCAGACAACAAATCATCCAGCTGGAGCTAGAATACACCATGTTTTGAAGGCTAATCTCTGTCTCAAGTGTAAGTGGATTCCTCTACAGTGAGTGAATTCTTCCTTTTGCCCCTCATCCTCAGTGTTGCTTTGCTTTATGGAAAAACCTTMGTTTTGGAGGACTGAATCAATTTGTATAAAACCTGTCAAATCAATAGGCTTATGAGATATCAGTTTAAAATTGATATATTTTAAGGTTTTACCTGTGGTACTTTATTTTCACTAATTGTTCTTCATAATTAAACACTGAGTGTTCCACAAAGATTTTCAAGTCACTCCTTGTTCAACCAGATATTTTTTAAACAATCTAGGAGAAGATTTCTGGTGAAAGGCTCCTAACTTTAGGARCAAATCCTTCTGCTGATGCCAAAGAATTATGCAGATTGAGAAGCACCAGGCAGGAAAGAAAGAATGTTTCAGAACTGATCCCTTCAGAAATCTTGGAGGTTACAAAAATGTAGTATTTTGAAATGNAAAAAAAAGAAAAAAAAAGAAAAAAGAAAAAAAAGAGCTTCTAAAGCCTAGAGTTTTAGTAAATCTTCCTTTAAAAGGCAAAGAACAGGCATTGAGGCTTTTAGAAAAATTTGCTCTTTAAACCTCTAAACTCATCTGTCTCCAATGACTGTAGTAACTGGGAACACATTAGTGCATCCTCAACACTGAAAACATTAAGTTAAAAAAAMCATTTCTTTTTTAAACTATGAGTCATAAAGACAGAGATACAAAGTAATTAGCACAAGGTCATCCTGTACCTGAACTCAGAACCAAAACAGTATCATKCAAGCTCCTAGCTCTCATCTCAGCCAGTAACCTATCCTACCTTTTAAGATAAATGTAAACTCCTATTTCCATCCAACAGCGGCTGTTGTGACAGGGTATTCCCTGTCATTGGATTCCTGGCAATTGATACACCAACCAGGCTCTTTGCCTTAGGAGGTCTGGTTGATTTGTTTTTGGGGTTTTTTTTGTCTCTCTTAGGTATTATGTACCCATATTTTTAAGGTATATCAAAAGAACAAAAACTTTTAGAGGCCATGTGCTTCTACAGAGGAATTGCTTCTTCACCTGTGGTTCCAATCTGCTGAGACACAAAGGACTGTCATGAATTCCTGTGTGCAGTCCCTGGTGAGCTGTCAGAGCAGAAGCATTCCTCAAATGATAACTACATTTGTGCACACAAAGGGCTTCTCCTTTCTGTGAGCCTGCCAGCGGGTAGGGAGACTGCAGCTSTGTGTACAATGGTCACCATAATCTCTACACTCACATGTCCACACTCATTATGGTGTATCAGCTGGGACTGGGCCAGAACTGCATAGGAAATAAACACCCCAGCCARTTTGTTAGGGTAGAAAGCTGACATCACTTTATTCACTGCTGAGGTATGTGGGGGATTCCTCTGCCTAACATGTATGCCAATTATAAAAACTTTTAGCTATTAATACATTTTGGCAAAGGAGTGAATCTTCATTGGCTACAAGTTACATAGTTCTCTTTTGAATTAGGATTCTATCTTTTAATGGTTAACAATTCTCTTACTTTTCCTGTTAATTAATCCTCATGCTCAGTTTCTCTCTTCTTTTGGGTCAGTGCATTTCTTGGGTTGGCAGTCACAGAAGCCCCAGTCAGAATCACCTTTTACTCTGATGTGATTTCAGTACATTTACTATGTTGGGTTTATTAGTTCCTTATCTTGGGAGTCCTGCCCAAATGTTCTTGCTGCCCATAAATTCTTCATTCTTTGTGTCCCTTACCAGTGGGCACTCTTATTCCCAGCTATGTTAACTTCCTCTCTCCAGGTCTGAGATCTTGTCAAGTGTGTCAAGCCTTAAACTTTATTTTTCTAACATATGGACATCACTTAGATATTGCTTGTTAACTACTATCTGTTTCATGGATTAAATCTCCCCTCTTGTTGATGAAGTCCCAACATCTTCACCCACTGCTGCATAGACTCCTTTTTAAAAATATATAATGTGTTTGGTAACATCAGGCAACTTTTTGCAGTGTCTAACTACCCCCACAGTAAAAAATTTCTTCTTAGTGTCAAATTTCTCTTCTTTCAATTTTGTACTCATTACTGCTTGTCCTTTTACTGTATTTTCTGACAGAGTCCCTCTCCAGCTTCCCTGTCAGCCCCAAACAAATACAATAATCCTTTGTTTTCCACAGGAATTTTAAGGGAAAAAAGTTGCTTTTCTATTTTTTTCTTCAGTCGATAAAGTAGAATTAATCATGTAATTTTTAAGTTTTCATCAAAGTGCACTAGTAGATTTGRGTTACTTTAGTTGCTGACTTGTGACAACCTGCATGTCTGAGCCTTAAGCCTCTCTCCTTTTTTCTGCAAGYCTTCTTACACTTTTTAGCATAATTCATGGTATGATTAGGGCTCCAGTTCCCACCTGGCAGGTAAAAGAAACCCTCCTSTACGCACCAAGGCTGACCTACTTCACTGTGTGTGAGTGATGGGGATCTCATGGGTTCCTGATACTTTCACAGCTCATCATTATCATCCCTTCAGAAAATCCCTCATTGGAGTAGCATTCCCTATAGCTCTGAGCTGGTCCTGTAAAAAAAAAATGCAGGTGAGTGCACTTTGGGAAAAAAACTGAAATGGGAAAATATTAAAGGCTTAGTGTAGACAAATCATTATCACTGCAACAAGTCAAAAGGGACATTTCTATTGTTTCCTTGTTGCCTTAGAGATAAAAGCTTCCATTCATTCAGTCTCTGCGTGGTCCCAGATGGAAATCTTCTGCTGGAACAGTTGCCTGGATGCATCTACCTGGACTATATTCCCAGCCCCAGCCCTTGYGGCAAGATGTTTGGGATCTGTAACAAGGTAAGCACGCCCTTGATCTGCTCCTTTTTGTGCTCTCTCTGCTTTCAGCTCCAGACACACATAAACACCTCAGGTGCCCTCCCAACCCGCTGGAAGCAGAGTTTTCTGAGCCACCAGCGCTGTTTCTCTGTGCTGATACTTTCCTCTTGCAGAATTATTTCTTTGCTCTGCTAGCTTGTGTTGAGGATTTTAGAGAACCATTAGGTATTTCTAGGTGACAAGCAAGATTTGCCCATTCAAAGTTACCCAAAGAACCACAACTGAGCTTAAAYTATTGGCACAGATTTTCCCAGGCTGAAACAAAAGAGGAAAGCAAAGTCTGGAAAAGCTGCTGACACTGAGTGTCTTGACATTTTGCCATGCCTATACAGAAGGGCTAATTACTCCATTAAAATGTGTTCTGCTTTCCTCAAAAATTAATGACAATGTCATGCCAATCCATAAGTTCCCTGGTTTGTCAGTCTCCTCCAACAATTCAGAGCTAAACTTGACTCTGGACTTCATCATTGTATTMAAACATACCCTGACTAACTTTCCAGCTACCAACTTCTCCTTTTAACAGTTCATGTAGTAGGTAGGATTTTCTTCCCCACTCTAAGTTATGCAGAAATTGCTGACTTGTAGTATTTAATACCTGGTGAAGATCAATCAAATCCACTCTTGTGCCTCTGAGTCAGCAGCAGCAGGAAAGTATTGATGGCTAGCAAGGACAAAACAAACACAGGCACATCAAGAAGTGTCACTTGAATGAGCCAAAAAAAAAGAAAGAATTAAAATAAAAATAATTACAAACTTCACTGCTACCTACCAAAAGAGGAAAAAAAAATCACCACCAGGCTCTTGAACAACCAGTGTTCATTGAAAATTGCTTCTCTAGAATTTCTGTCTTTCTTGGATATAATCCAAACACAAAGTAGGTGATAATTCTTAGAAAGAGCCATTTACAAGTTGTTAAGCTTGTACTACATGAATTTTCATTTTAAAAGCTGAATGCCATACAGTCTATGCAATTCATGCAATATTTAGTATATTTCAAAGAGCAGGTCACTGTGGAATTCYGCAAAAATYTATTTTCACTTCTGAAAATTTAAATTGAGCTCCAATTATTTCCAGCAAAATATTGAAAGTGTAATTTAAGTATATAGGGAGGATAATAGTAAGAACAACACATTAAACTATAGCACYGTTTTTCCATACCTCTTTAATGGTAATTAAACCACAGCTTTTTCATCAACCCATGCAGTACTGCTATACTGTTTACATATTTCTCATGCTACATAACKGTAACTTAAAGTTCAAGAGCAATAAACTTAAAAGTAAAGTCCTCATCACTGCTGTTTAGAATTTGTGTTTTCAGAAAGCCCAGTGTGTTTTCAGCTGAAGCAGCTGGAATTCTATTAACACCAAATTGTCTGTGCCAAGAGCGTGTCTCCAGTCTCTACCAGTGCTGCAGCTCTTAGGAGCTCAAAAGGAGATGGAAAACTTTGAAAGATTCAAAATTATTTTGATTTAGAATCATAGAATATTCTGAGTTGGAAGTGACTAACAAGGATCATCGAGTCCAGCTCCTGACCCTGCATAGCAGCATGCCCAACGCTCAAACCATGTTTGAGAGTGTTGTCCAAATACTTCTGGAACTCTGTCAGTTCTGATGCTGATTTCCCTGGGGAGCCTGTTCCAGTGCCCAACCACCCTRTGRGTGAAAAACCTTTTCCTAACATCCAGCCTAACCCCCCGACAGCTTCATACCAATCCTGTCACTGGAATGAGATCTGTGCCTGCCCCTCTCTCTCCCCTCCTGAGGAAGCTTTACACCTTGATGAGGTTTCCTCTCAATCCAATCTGATTAAGCAATTATTCTCCTTTCCTTGTCAGTGAAACTTAACAAGCACAGTACGGCCACATAATTTTCTACAAAACATTAAAAACCAGCAGAAAGACATTCCTTAACTTTCCCCCTGCACCAGCCCTGGGCTGGGGGATATGGAGGGCAGGGAGGGTGACTGCTAGAGGGGCTGGTTCATGGTGTCACCTGGAGAAACTGTCTGCATCCCAGGCTTCGGCTGAGCTGYGATTCCTTGATCTGTGAGGATGTCTTGGTGTAGTGGGATGTGTCCCTGGCCATGGCAGGGGGTTTGAAATTGAAAATGCTTAATAAKCCAACCCAAACCATTCCATCATTCTAAACACCTTTGCTAGTTGTTAGATTTTTAATGTTCCTCCCCCACACTGGCCTGCCTAACTCCTGGAAACATTCATACTCCCTAATGAGCTCTGGGAGAGACGTTTGCACCTCCTGATAGCCCATCTTTGGAACATTCCTCTGTTGTAGGACTTGGTTGAACAGCAGACACAGTTATTTTCTAGCTTTGTAAATTACAACAGTTCTATAGAGAAACTGAAATATTTATTCTGGGTTAACAGTGGTTTTATTGTTGCTAAATTACCAGAAAGAGGTGCTTCCTGTTAATTGAGAGAGACATAGGGGTAGAATACATGTATGAAATGTCATCGGGCTTGTTTGACATGCTTCTAAAGGAATACCAGTGTAAATAATCCATCATGGCAAATTTATAATGTAAGGTTTTCTAGTGAGCCACAGAAACAGTGAAATTGTGATTGAAACAAAACAAATTTAGACAGTAAGGAAAGATAAACTCAGTGCAGATTAATTAGAGCTGAGACCTAAATTTGTGATCTGAGAAGGTAATAGTGGGCCTTTATTGGCTGAAAACTTCAAAGTCAAAATRTATCTCATTATTATTCCCTTGAGATTCTGCCCATTTTTTTTAGATATCAGTTTTTTGCATGCAATGGCAGCAGGTGTCATTATATTCCATAAACATTCATACAATCTATTCTCTATCCAATGTCAAAAGTGTTTGCGTTTTCCTACATTCCATAAGGACTGTTCCTCCTCCGTCYGATGTTTCTATTTCTCTTGCAGTACCTGAGTTAGAACCACAATTACATTCTTTCCATAAATGACCACTGAATCATTAACAACAGCATTCAGAATTTTTTTTGAAGGTTTGAATCTATAGGAATATTGACAATAAATATATTCATGAGGTTTTTTTGTGACAAACTTCCATTTAAAAATCATCTTTCTCCGAAAGAGTGTGCTTCCAGTTGTGCCCCCGTGCACAAATTGGGAAAAAGAATGCAGAGTATGCCTAAAAGAAGAAAATGTAAAGCATTGCATATGGATTTAACTTTGATACATTGGGTTTTGGGATTTTGGTTTTTTTGGTGGGTTTATTTGTTTGTTGTTTTTCTGTTTCGTTGGCATTTTTTCTTTTTTGAGGGTAAGACATTCATCACTTATTTTTATTTCTGTCAGGCAGAGAGCTCTGCTAGTTTGCAAAGAAAAACAGATGTGAGTTAATTTTCTCTTTTTCAGAAAGAATAGATCCCCTGCTGTCATTTCCAAGTTAAAGACTAATTAGACTCACAGAGATATTTCTAGGAAGATGCACATAAAATGTAGGAACATGATCCTGGGAAACACAGAAACTTTAGAATGCTAGTGATGCCAATGTCAAAATGTCAGTAAAAGATGATTTGCTTTTTTTTTTGTTTTTTACCCTTCTGAGTCCGAATTCATCTCTGTATAATGAGACCCATGCTCAGCCAAAAGAATAAAAATTAAAAAATAATCTGTTAAATACTGACAGTTTCAAGGCAGGTTACATACTTTGCCTTGCAAGTGTATGGACTTTTTGTTTCTTCACAAAGCAAAATTGTTCCATACACAAAAACAGTTATTTTATGCTCTGTGAATTAGGATTGACACATTCCATCACTACAAGATAGAAACTATCAGACTATTATATTTCTTGCAGAAAGATTTTTCAATTTTTTTTTTTTTTTCTTCTGGTCCTGGCAAGGAACTACTGTTTGAGATGCTGTAGTCATTGCTGTAGGCTTAAAGACTTTTCATTAAATCAAAAATCAAGCTTTGAATACACCAAGGCATTTCAGAGAAGGATTACACTGGTTGATTACCATAGAAATTTGGACGGGACACTAGGTAATCTAATCTAATCTAATCTAATCTAATCTAATCTAATCTAATCTAATCTAATCTAATCTAATCCAATCTAATCTAACCTCCGGCGTGCCAAATACCACTAGATTTCCTATATTTATTTATTTTTGTCTTTGCTAAAGTGAACCTCTGCCAAAACAGATTTTTCAGAAAGGTGTCTCCCTTAAATCCTGCTGTGGGCTTTCACTAGTTTGTCACAGTGGTTAACACCTTGGCATTATTTCCAGTTTAGTTTCTAAACAGGGTTTTTTTTTTATGTTTACCCACCAAAGAATTGTTTCATTTATTAGCGTTTTCTGTAAAAGTGCTTTTTATCTTCAACCAAATAATCAACATATTTCTCAACTTCTTTGGAAAAGAAGCCTAAAGTCTTTTAAATGTCTTACTAAAACATGGCTTTTTGAGCATAAATTGTTCAGGTTCTCTTTTCTTTCTCATGTATTTCAACATCCTGTCAGAACTGTATGTTTTATTCACAAAATTGCAAAATTCATAGTATTCATACAAAATAGGGCTGGGAAAATACCAGGCAAATTTGTTCAATTCATCCACTACTTCAGGGCAGGATCAGCTGYACATATTCCTGATCCAGGTTTATCTGACTTGTTCTTAGCAACTTGTTGATTTGTTCTGACTTGTTCTTAAACCTCCAMCACTGGAAAGCCTGTAACCTTTCTAGGCAGTCAATTTTAGCCCTTTCTTGTCTCTACTATTAGAAAGTAAATCTTCTGACTAAAATACTTCAAAGACCTTCCTAATGCTAAATAGAATGTAAGGATTTCTTCACAACCTTGTTATGTTACAGTAGCATACTTGATTTTTGCAGCACAGTCCTTCACTCATTTTCAGCTTGAAACTTACAGTAGGTTCCAAAGCTCTTTTCTGCAAAAGTAATATCCAGCCAGTAGTTTCCCTTCTWGTGTTTTTCAGATGTCTATCTTAATATTATTCTCCCCAACCTTGTATAGAGGTAAAATTCATATTCACTATTGCCTCTTTTCTACATTTCTAGGTCTCAACAGCTCCTTGAGGTTACAGCACTAAAACTGAGATAGTTTCTGTGCCTTATGGTTCACTAGTTCTCTCCAGTGGTTCAGTTTTTCAGCAATGTATGTAATCTTTCAGTAAGGCATATATATTAGCCCTAGAGATGCAAGTCAGTGTTCCACAGAGGACAGCTGTCAAAGCTAGTCAATTGTACTTTTTGTTAAATGCTGCCCTTTTTTAACATTTAGGTTCATTATTCAGAATTATTGTGCGTGTGCCTTGCTCAGACTTCTCACATACTCAGATTTCTCAYGTTTGTGTGAGTTATTCAGATCCTAAAATCTTCCCTGATGAAAGGTACCTACAGTCTTTCTCCAAAAATCAAAAAGGAAGATTGCAGTTAGAAAGACATTTACATACATACTGCAGATCTTTTTATATCAACCAAGCAATGTAACTGGGAAGGAGWTATGACAGCAATTTTGGAACATTAAAAAAGAAATTGAAGTCTGATGGTAGAAATAAATTGACAATCTACTGTGACTTCTTTGTAAGATAATTTATGATGTCAGCTGTCAAGTTACTAGTGGAAAGAACGATACCTGGTTTCTGTATTATAAAGCAACATTCCTAGAAGAGTATCAGCTGAGTGCGCTGTCCCTACAAGAGGAATTCAGCTCCCAGTGTGCAATAAGACAATCTCACACACAGAGCCCAGGTATTAGTTTATTTTATATTTGTGCAAAGATGGGTACTAGGTGATAAATCCACAAAGCCAGCAGGCTGATTCTCAAAATTTTGCTCTTTTTATACATTTTAGCAACAAAGAAATCATGGTTCCTTGCCTACAAAGTTAACTAGKTTTTTTTTTAATTAATTAGTCTTCTACTTTCTTCTGGTTGAAAGATCCTCTCACTTCTCATGCAAATTAATTCCATGCTCAATATTTMTCTCGTTTTGACTCAGTAGGTTTTTTGAGTCCATGGTCACAATCTTCCCTGCTGGAATTATCCCTAACCCAGGCAGTGTGGTGAGCAGCTCAAGTGGGAGGTGCACAGGGAGCCCTGGAGGATGGGAGTCCCAGGCAAGAATCCTTGGATTTCTGATCCTTTGCATAACAAAGAGCACGGGGACCTCTGCCCAGCCAGGGGTGTGGCAGGGCAGGGAATGGTCAGAAAGGATTTTGTATCTCTAAGTCTCTTCCATTAAGAGTGAGAAAAGAATAAGGATGGAAATTAAACAGGTATATTCTGTGCATTAAAGATTAAGCAGTGTTGAAAAATTAGAGCCCAAAAGAGATTTAACTTAGACTTTGCACAGAAAATTAAAATGAAAAGCAAAAAGGGGTGTTTTGCCCATAAATGTGCTGTTACAGACTTGCTGGTATTGCACATTAAAGGCAAATCTTTTGCTTCAATTTAGCTTAAAGACTGATAGGAAGTTCATGGCAAAATACATAATGAAATGATAGGAGAAAAAATTGTAAAAAAACCCTTTTACTGCTTACTGTGAAAAAAAATTAAGGACCTTTGAACTTTTCATACTGAAGTAATTATAGAACATGAGCTGAATGGAAGATACCACTTATAAACGTCGACTTTTGTAAGCGTAGTGTTCTACATTTACCTAAATGCTTGTTTACAGCCTTAAATTRTTACTATGAAAATGTTTTCCCTTTTCAAATTATGATCACGATTAATAAAAAAAAATAATAACRCAAAAGTAATGTGCTCATCTTTGGTAGTGGGCACTAATTTGATGGAGAACCATCACATATATTCATTATCTTATCCATCATCACCTAAAGACAATATTGCCATTAATCACTGCCAGATTATGCGACACCAGTGTTGCACTGCCTTCTTGCCTCAGAAGACCACATTGCAAGTGCCTGCTCTGGATTCCAAAAGTCCCACTGATTGAACTTGTCCATAGAGAAGGGAATGATTGAGGTTTTCTGAATCTAAAGTGTGCCCAAACCACATTTGTTTCTTGAAGTTCAAACAGCTGGCAACTAGAAGAGAACCTTGAGGATGCTTTGCACACCTTTCCTCCTTTCTGAGTACCTTTCTCTGATCATCCACTCTTGGTTGTATCAGTGACARGATGCTGGACTAGACTCATGACTTAATGCAGCATTACCTCCTGGTGCTCRTATCTGTCATTGGTACAGTAATAGCTTGTCAAGAGGGAAAACTTTTTGTTGGTTTGTGCTGCCAGTTTTATCAAGGAGACAAATTTTTGTATGCCTATGTAACCATCTTTCTTAGTGTTGTCTACAGTCCAGCTGTATGAGGCCGGAATTCCAGAAATGTCAGGGATGTTTTTGTTTTAGAAATTCTGTAGAGCTTTCTGTTTTGTTTTTTTTTTTTTTCCTTCTAAAACTAAAGTTTCTTCAAAATTGAGGTTGAGCACAGTCACTGCTGAAACTGTCTTTTCCTTTGAGAAGCTGGCAGAGATTAAACAACCTTTTGTTTGAGTATAGTCTGTGTCAGAAAGCTTTGTTTTACTCTAAGGGGAAACTGTTGAGCACGTAGGTTTTTGTCAGGTTTTGACTTTGAAAGAAAATTTCTGGAAGCGTAGAATTCTTTTCTTTAGCCCTTAAAAAAATTTAAAATTATCTTTTCATTATTTGAGTTGCAACTTCAGAAACTTTTTCTATGAAAAAGCCCCCTCAAATACTCAGCATTACATATGCATTTTGATGATAATTCTGGTGGTTTTGGTTTTTTTTTTTAAATCCTTTTGAATTCTATTGTCCTACTTTTAAGTGCTGCTGACATGAGCGTTGTTCAGTGTCACACCTTTTYAATAAAGAACTGTAAGGCTGGTTCTTCAGCATGTGCTGTCAGATCAAMATTAACCATTTCATGTTTCTAGCCCGTGTTAAATGACAGTTTATTTCCCAGTGACAGCTGTARCAAACACGTTTATGTGAACAACTATTTCAAGGGAACAAATACGCATTATTATTCTGCATTCTARTTTGTAATGATTAACTTGTTCTTGTGGCCATAACCCTGGCTCCAATATTGACACCTACACTAAAATTTATACCATTGGACCCTAAAAAACTACTCACATGGAAAAAGCTGAAGGTTCAAATCATGCAAATTCCTGGGTTTMCACTTGGTTTTTAATCCTCCAAAGATCATTCCCACATGAAAAAATAGGATGGAGAGAAACTGAGAATTCATCCCTCTCCACCAGTATTAAAAATCTTCCAGGCAAATTTTGAAAAACTGAAAGGAAAATTGATTCCATTATATGAGCACTTCTAATTTTGAGGGAAGCAARTTTCTTTGTTAGATCTAAAAGAAAAATTTTACATTGTCTGATTAGCCTAATAGGATAATAAGCATGCCGCTAATTGAAGAAAATACTGTGGCTGAGGTAAGGAAAACCAAATCCTAGAGGAAAAGAAATATTTCTTGTTTGTTTTGTCAGAAGAATGGTTGAAAGGAAAAAAAAAAGGGTTTTGTACATAGATTTTTAGGCTAGTTCAGTCATATTTTAACATTCAATAGAATTTTTTCAGTAAACTTCATAGTCTGTTTTGGCTGTTGAGAAGAAGTTGCAGAGAATTCCACAAGAAAGAGTGAARAATTGCCTAGTAGTTTCTATTGGCAGCAGATCAGGAAAGCCTGGAATTGTTTCAGTGAAGTAGTAGGGGAGTGCAAATGTATGTTAGGTAGAGAGAAATATTTCTTCATTYCTTTTACCACTTAAAAACCAAATAAAACAATTTTTGTATAAATTACAAAACTTCCAAAGGTTTAAGAGGAAATGCTTTATGTCAGTGAGAATTGCAGTTTGTCCCTGACTTTCTAAAACTTGATTTTCTGCTACTCAACAACCTTGTTACTGTGAACTCCRGAGTTGATATTCTAGTGATGTTGATCTTCTATCATATTGCATGATAGTGCAAGTGATAGCAATGCACAGACAGCAGAGGTTTGATTTAATACAACAATGCAAGTGAGGCATCCAATGATACAATTTCCACCTGGTCAGTAAGAGTTCAATCAAAATACAATTAAAGACTAATTTTAAAAATACATACATGTAGACAACACTTCCACCTGGTGAAGTCTGTAAGAACAATCACATTACATTGTGTTACATAATGTTGGCTTTCAAATTCATTTACCAATACACTGGATATTATGTTCTCAGCTATTAATTGGCTTTTGAGTCATATACTGATTTTAATAATGAAAGTATAACAGTTCACAAGTTATATTTTAATTTGTTATGTAAATATGTATTATTATTAACAAAACCAATTGCAGAGGACAAGTGCTCTAATTTACATTTATATCCAGTCTCTGAGAAAAATAGTTTTTAAGTGAACCATACTTATGACAGAGCAATATAATAATGCTGCATCCARTTGGAGTTTCACTAATGGTCTCATTAAATTAGTTGCATTCAGAATGTCCAATTTACAACATTCATAATTTCTCATCTCATCTTGTTTAGCAGATATTTGTGAATTTTCTTCTAGTTACAATTTATTTTTGTAAGTGCTAAAAAACAACAAAAAAAGCCCTCTCTAGTGCTTATTTTGGTCTTGTTCTACTTAAAAATTATTTTCTTGCAGAACCATTAAATTGAATAGTTTCTTTCCCCTTTTTACACAAGATCATCACTGATACTAGCAAGTGCTCAAGTGATGCATTCAATATACAGTGATCAACATTGCAATCTTTTACATTGCCATTTGCTAATTAACATTATTTTGTGGTTGTTGCAACACAGAAGAGGAATTTATTTTTAGATCTTACAATAAAGAGCTAGAAGAGACTTTTCATTATGATATGGATTTGAAAACCAGTGTCAGTTCCTCTCAGAAGCACACTGAAGAAAGTGACTGCTCGAACATTGTATAGAAAGAGAACSAAGGAGTTGTAGAATTCCAGAATGATGCAGTATAAGCACCTCTAAAGATAAAAAAAAAATCATTCATGAAGGTTACAGAAGTCATCAGATTTCTCTAACTTGATCACAGTCTAGAGCAAATGTCTGTGCCAGTGACTAGACTATACATAGTAGAAAAATTTCACTTCCTGGAATTGTGACTAGTCAAAGGTTTGTCTACAATCCTCTGGTTTCCTTTCCTACCTATAGAACTTACAGTGCCGTGGTAGGACCCTTTGCAGGGCTTGGTAGGGTATTTTTGATTGCATGTYTTAGTTGTGGTTTTCGTTGCCATAGATATAGTTTTCTACATACATTTCAACTGAAATACATAAAGCGACAWCAAGTTAATTTTCTATCCAAGTCATGCTTAATGTTAATTTGAAGAAAGGATATTTTAYTGTCAGGGATTTTCCTGAGAAGGGAATTTTATGAAGGAGCCTGTTTTATGTTTTGCTCTATGTTCTTCACTACCTTCAAAGAAATCAAGTGGCTCATCAAAAAAAACCTCATATGAGTGGAAGATTTTGTTTATTCCTGATCTAGTGGGTGGCAAATGTGGGAATCTAGCTTACTTATTTCATTGGTTCAGGGAATTACAGAATGGACGAGTCATTAAGAGAAGGAAGCTGGAACAAGAAATGTTGAAGGGGAGAAAAAGATTTTTACTCATCACTGAAAATRCTGTCGTGATATAAGCTGCATAATGAAAACCTCTTGGCAATTTTCTTAATAAATATAGTAGACACAATTATTCTGGCTGCATATTCAGCCTATCAGAGCAAGATTTTGTAGACAACATGTCTAGAGAACTTTAAAAAAGCTTGGAATCTATCACATCCTCTAAGCTTGCCAGTTATGCAAAGTACATACATTGATGATGGCAGTACAAAAAACCCAACAACTGGTCTGTTCCATGACATGCTGTGGAATGATCATGCCTTTGTTGTCAAACATATGATATATACTGTAATGGAATAGTTTGAAAGTGTAAACTGGAATTTGAAATGCTGTGTTAGGTAAATGCTGGGAGYTTTGCTGATTCCCATTTTGATGTGTATCATTTCTTGTATACCTCTAGTTTGCCATACCAGTTTATCTAATAAATGTTGTGTTTTGTATTGTAATCAAATAATGAACAACTGAGAACCCTGACACACAGGATCTACCTTATATATTAATTGATTTATCCCACAGTCCTTTCTGTAACAAAGCTATAGTCTTTTGAAACACCATTTTCAATGGGRTGAACTGAACATTTAACAATGTAAATGAAATTACATGACCAGAAGCATTACCACACAGTATAAGGTACAGTGGTCATCAGTGCCAGTTACCATCTTTCAGCATGTGTTCATTTCTATTCTATTGAATTTTCCTCTCTTGAGCATTTTTTGTAGGGCAGCTTAATAAGGGTGGACTTTCTAATGGTTCATACTGTGCTACTCATCCAGCATTCAAGAGAGACCCTTACTATTCAATCATGTTAATTCTTGCTCCCTCATATTTTCTTTATGTTAAGCTGATATAAAGTTAATACATCTCCTTATCCTTGAAATTTTTAACTTGTTTAATGCCTTTCCCACCGTTTGAAGATAATTAATTTCTTTCTGAGTTAAAAAAAA
>NW_026623383.1:1162872-1198680 GCF_030028575.1 Malurus melanocephalus | reverse complement strand
AATCAAAGATTAATCTCAAAATCCTTATTATCTAAGTTTATCTTCATCAAAATGCATACATTAAACCTGTTCAATGTGTCTTTTGAATTGTCTGTATTTTTGTAATTACCAGTTACTGTCCTTAGAACTTAATTACATCCTCTCTGTGTTCTTATAAGTAAGGAAATTATGAGCAACATGATAATCCAGTCAACCCAAACATTTAGGGACATGACATCACACWTTTTTTTGGAGGATGAGCTAATGGGTAATAATCCTTCATCTATTATGCCTTATGTACATACCTGTCCTCCATTCCTCCCACATTTGGAGAATGAATAGGACAGAAAAAGATGGACTGTGACAAGCACACTGGAGATCTAGTTGATACTTGTTTTCCCTAACACAAAGGTAAAAAGAAAGCCTCTATAACCTTGTGGAAATAGGAGTTTGTATTATTTAGAAGTGTTGTCTGTAGTCTTGTTTATAAAACTGAGACAAAATGAGTGTTTATTAGCAGTGGATAYTTCTCAGTTTGTTTCTCAAAAGTCTCACCAAAGTTATTACAACATATCTCAAGTTTCTTTAGKCATTCACTGAAAAATAAATATAATGGAAGTATCTCAATCTTATTGGTTCTTGCATGAAAACATTTTTTTTTTCAGAACACATTAAAAAAAACTACTGCAACACACATTATAACATTAATCTTATACTTCATCATTAACCATTATTTTTGACAAATATTTCAACTAAGAAAAAAAGCTATTTTTTCACAAAAAAGGTTGTTGTAATTTTTTTTATAATGGTTCCCTAGAAACAGGCAATTTGCTAGTATAAGCCTCACGTCCCACTAGTATTTTACTGATATCATTGTCACACACAGGCTGGTATAACTTTATAGATGTACTGAATCCTCATTCCTTACCTTGGTTCAGCTTCTAAAGTTCACATCAGAGGTTTGTTTCAGAAATGGAAACAAAACTGGGAGAATACTGGGGCAACCCATGTTATCAGCACAGGCTGGGCTATGAATGGATCCAGGGCAGCCCTGCCCAGAGGAATTTGGGGGTGCTGTGGGTGAGGAGCTGGACATGACCCAGCCMTGAGCACTCCCAGCCCAGAGAGCCAAACGTGTCCTGGGCTGCAGCCAAAGCCCCGTGGGCAGCAGGGCCAGGGAGGGGATTGTGCCCCTCTGCTCTGCTCTGCTCAGACCCCCCTGCAGGGCTGTGTCCAGATCTGGGGTCCCAGCACAGGAAGGACATGGAACTGCTGGAGGGAGTCCAGAGGAGGTCATCAAGCTATTTAGAAGGATGGGACACCTCTCCTYATGAGGAAGGTCTGAGAGAATTGTGTTTGTTCTGCCTGGAAAAGAGAGGGCTTCTGAGTAAGGTAATTGCAGATTTCCACTGCTGGAAGGGAGCTCAAAGGAAAGATGGTGAGAGATGWTTTATGGGAGCAGATAGTGATAGAGCAAGGAGGAATAGTTTTGAACAGAAAGACAGTGAGTTTGSATTACATATTAGGAAGAAATTCTTTMCTGTGAGTGTTAAGGCACTGGAAAAGKTTGCCCAGAGAAGTTGTGYACACTCCCTCTCTGAAGTGTCCAAGGACAGATTGGATGGAGCTTTTAGCAACCTGGTGCAGTGAAAGGTATCCCTGGCCATGGCAGGGGAGTTGATTTAGAGTGAGATGGTTTTTAATGTCCATTGCAAGCCAGGCCCTTCATGGTAGATTCTTTTCTATGAATATGTCAATACRTTGACTCAGAGTGATAAGATGAAGCAACTTATGTTGTGACTCATTCAACTCTTATTCTTCTGATCTGTTGCCCATTTTATTTACTCTAAATGACACTGGAAAGCTTGCCCTGAAATTTGTTTTTTACTTGTCAAGGGTCTCCGTTGTAAGTAGTTCCCAAGGACATGACCAGAGCTCTGTGGATAGGAAGTCTCTTCTGAGCTCATTAGTCTCTTACACAAGTGGGAAAGGCAACAGGTTGTAGTCTCTCAGCTTTTCTGAGAGGAAGCAGAATGAGGTCTTGCTTTTTGATGCTAGCTAGTGACACCAAATAGTTTCACATGGCCTCCACTTTAAAAGTATAACTCAGCAGAGTAATTATATCTCAACATATAAATTTAACTTTCAGCTAGAGTGCCTAATATATCCAGAGTTCACACTATCATGTATAGCCCTTTTTATAATCTTGCTGCTCTTTTCTATAGCATGAATTAATGTGCCATGAGTCAACAGTCATTGTAATATTCAAGGGGAGGAAATGTGTTTATATCCATTCTGTCKTTCTCTCCAACCCATTTATTACACATCCACCCCTGAAGATGTTTTTAATTAGTTGATAAGAATGGCAAATAATAAATTTCATGAACATTTTATTACAGTGTGCTTGAGTATTAATTGTTGCCAATTCATCAAAAAAGCACATTAGTTCTGGAAAGATTTATTTTATCTGTTCTATATTTATGAGTACAATCTCATCTTCAAAATATTAGTAAACAAAAATATCTTTTGAATATAAATTTCTGCACTGGCATTCTCCTATCTGAAACTGGCTTTAAATGCTATCCTTGGAAATAGGRCTCCATCCTTGGCCCAGTTCTTTTCAACATCTTCATTAATGACTTGTACACAGGACTTGAACAAATACTAAGTTTGCAAATGAAAACAAATTATGAGGCAGTGACAACTCCCTTGAGGGCAGAGAGGCCCTCCAGGGAAACATTGACAAACTGGGGATGGTCTAAATCACCAACTGTATGAAGTTTAACAAAGACAAGTGATGGATTCTGCAGCCTTCATTGCAATCTTCAACATCTGCAATGGGGAAGAGCAGGGGCAGGTGCTGACCTCTTCACTTTCATGGCAGGATTGACAAGACTAAAGKAAAATGCATGAAGCTGAGTCAGAGGAAGTTTAAGTGTGATATCAGGAAAAWGTTCTTTCACTCAAAGGATGTCTGGGCACTGGAATGGCACCCCAGGGAAGTGGCTGCAGCACCRRGCCTGACAGAGTTCAAGGAGTGTTTGCAGAATGCTCCTGGCCACATGGTGATCCTGCGGATAGTGCTGTGCAGAGGGAGAAAGGGGTGGAGAGAAATAAAATTGCKTTTGCTACTCTTGGCCTTGGCAATAACAGCACATTCACATGTTAATAAACCAGTATTAAACRAATCCTCTCTGAAACAGAAACTGTTTTAAACCTCTGTCTCAGGAGTTCAAATAGGAACACTGACRAAGCAATACAATAGAGCACAATGCTCCTTGTACATTGAAGAGGGTGTGACTCGGGATGTCCTGCACAGGGCCAGGAGCTGGACTCAATGATCCTGATGGGGTCTTCCAACTCAGTATATTCTGTGATTCTATGAAATATCCTCTTCRTTAGTAACCAAGTTAAAACTGTATCCACATGGTTTAGCTTGCTCTTGGCCTTATTAATTACTATACYAGTAATTCCTCAAACTCTGTTATTTCACCTGAGATTCCATTATTTAATATTTTCTTTCTTATCTGGCTCATTTACCAGTGCTATAGACACTAGCTTGCACTCAGTCTGTGATGAAAATCTAGATGTCTTCACCAGCCTGAAAAGAGAATCTCAGTGACATTTACAGAAGGAATTATTGATAGRTGTAAATGCATAGCAGAGCCTAAAAACTTCCTAGAACAAATTAAGAAATACCTTAATTCAAGAAAAATAGATTGTTGAAGAAAGCATTTTCTTTAACTTGAATCTTTCAGTGTACAAGGGAAATTTGTATATAGGAGAAAATTTGTATAAAACATAATCCAGTCCTCTTAGGGTTACAACCCAAGCCACAAACAGTGGTATTGTACCCTCCTGACACCACAGCAGAGGACAAGTTCAACAGAAACAAAAACATTCTTCAGCTCTTGTCCATGTCATGTCAAGAGGGAAGAGGGACTGTTTGCAGTTTGTTTCATGCGCACAGGATGCTAAAATAGAATTTTCAAGAAAAGAAGTCAGTTGCTTCATTTTTTAGAATTCCTAGTTTTTCCATGGCATATGCTCTTGTACAGGATGTGTGGAGTGCCACGGTCGGTTGTGCTCTGTAATGATGAGTTATAGGCACTCTGCTTAGATAGTACAGAGAAAACAGTCAATTATATGCTAATAGGAGTTGCAGATACTATGCAGTTCATAATAATATTACAAACTAGTAATTAGTTATGAAAAAAAATTTAAAAGAAAAGTCTATTAAAATAAGCATCCTAAGCCAATCTCTCCTGGATGTACTGGTTCTTTAGTTCCATCTAGTTACCTCTTTGGTGAACTCAGTAAATAGTGGGGAAAATCTGGCCTTTATTTTGGTTTTGTTTTACTAGGAAGCAATGTTTCTTAGCCTATAGGCTGTTACAATCTTTTGACAGGACATCTGCTGTCAAATGGGAAAATAATACTKGTCAGCACTAGATTAGAAAGCAAGTGAACTTGCAACCTGGCATGTGAAACAACATTTAACCCCTTGCTACAAAGCTACAAGCATTTGTCCTGGGAGGGCAATAAGATTAAAATAGAAAGGGCAGAGAGAGTAACACTCTAAGGCTGAGTGAACAAAATTTGAAGAACATTTTTTTTAAAGAGAAATGGTTGTATGCTCTACAGAATGAAGGATGATAATCCAAAATGCAGAAAAAAATAAGGGAATATSGAAGTTATTTGAAATGGAACACTGGAGAAGCTGAAAGGATATGATGTCTAATGGGGCAAAACCTAGAACACATCAGTCACCCCTAAAAGGCTACTTCCCAAAGTAATCTACATGAATGGGCTGTCCCCAAGTAATCTGCAGCAGCCATGCTGCACTTAGCTGGTTTGTGATCTGGATGGGGACTGACCTTGCAGCATGTGYTTGTCTCTGCCTGTTAGCCTAGATACAGCCAGAAATCTTTGCTTTGGACACAGAGTCAAGCCTTACAGAACAATGAGATGACACTTGCAAGAAGCAGACTGTATAAAGCAAGCTAAACATCCAGAGAGGCGAGGAGTGAGAAGGTTGCTCTAAATCTGTGAGGGCCTGAAATCTATGCCTGGCAATAGTTAAACATGTCAAAAGATGGGACCACTATAAAATTGGGTGACAATCTCTGCCACACTGTCTAAAAGATTTTTCCATTGTAACAGTGGTTGTACTTGGTAGAGAAGTRTTTTGGATTATCTTACCATTGACACTGGCATTTTCATGTTTTCTAAATGTGGGAAATTTTGGTTTTTCTAACAAAAAATATAATGGTTTTGATAATATTTTAATTCACTTTTTTTYCCCCTAAARTTTTCAAATGAGTTGTTGATTGTACAATCACTTTTTTTAAAATGTGGCGTTTGGGTCATGGGGCTTTACAGAAAAGAAAGAAGATAGAAACCAGCTTACAACATGATTTTATTTCCACTCCAGGGGATGTTGAATAGCAGCCTTTAAAGAAACAGACTGATTTTTTTTTTTTTCATAAACATCTAGATGCACTTATAGAAAACTCAGCTCTAAATTACCTTTATATTTTTTCTTGTAGTGTTTTTAAACCATTCGCACTGTTCATGGGGTCCAGAACAGATGATTTGTCACCCCAACTTAGACTACATTGCATTCCTCCCAGATGGCTTCTCAGCTCAGATTCTATAATGACAAAGATTTTTGGACTTCTAACTAGATCTTCATAATGCTTCTTCAAGCAGCAGGTTAAGTTAGCAACACAAATAYTTCCTGTCCTGTTATATGAACACCATTTCCGTATTCATCCGTAAGGCAACARTACTTTCCCAACAAGGTAATTTATTCAAGTTTATTCACCAAGGAATTGGGTTACTGCCTAACAAAGCAACTGTTTTATTGAATAAGCATGGTGTTTCCAAAATAAATTTCAGTCACTGAAATAGCTACATTTCAAATGTAACCAATCCCTTTTTGATAGCCTTGCTGTTTTAACTGCTTATACAGCTGCTGTTAATGCTACATCTACCCTTGAAGCACCTTTCTAAAGTAATGCAATTTTTARATGTTTGCACTCATGATCTTCCTTGAGTGAATGGTATTTGCAACCCAGCTCTATAACTCAGTCCTCTTTGTCTTTGAAGGTCATGTGTTTTTCAATTACATCAGTGCAAGAGGCTGGGAGCAGAAAGGTCTGATGGCTTCTTGCCCCTCTTTCCTTTAGCAGTGCAAGTAGAAACACTGTGGAAGTTATTCTCCCTGTTGTGCTGTCACACAATGAAGACACAAAGTGTAATGAAAAGTTATCAAGTGTTCTTGCTTTCTCTAATCTCCTTCACATGCCCCTTTGAAAGCAGGTCATGGTCTCTTCGGTTCTGGAGAACTCCTGACTATAATTTGTCACATCTGAAAATATTGTTTCATATTAAGCCCACAGAAGTTGTTCATAGGTTCCTCTATCATTCCTTCTCAGCCTAAGCACAGGCCTATGTTTCTGTTTGCAATTTCCCTAGCAAACAACAGTAAAAAAAAAAAAAATTCTAGCAGAAGACTTTCCTCTGAGTAGCTCTAATATACAAAATATCTAGTAACTAATATGAAAAATACAAGTATCTTCCCACATAGCTGAATATCTAAGAGATATTTCAGAGTCATCAGAATCAGTGCCCAGTAAATGTTCTTTTGTGTTTGAATGAAAAATTGGTTATAACAATGGGTGGCTTTTTTAAGACAACCATAATCCTTCTAACTTGTGCAGG
The DNA here is from genome assembly GCF_030028575.1 of Malurus melanocephalus. Taxonomy (NCBI): domain Eukaryota; kingdom Metazoa; phylum Chordata; class Aves; order Passeriformes; family Maluridae; genus Malurus; species Malurus melanocephalus. The sequence goes on along the minus strand of NW_026623383.1, from coordinate 1,191,975 downwards.
AGCCATTTAATGACTCCCACATATCTTCTTTTGTGTTAACATCACATAAGTTCAATTATATCAACATATTAATGTGTTTTTCCCTCAATTTTATAAACAGGTCTTATAATAAAAATCCATCACAAATCAAAAAAGAGTGAACAGAACGTCTCAAAGTGCACTACCTCATCTGCATAACKGTAGATAGGTTAAATATTAACAAGATTCTTGAAGGCTGGGATAATGATTTTGCATACTAAACAGCAATGCCTTTTGTAAACTGCTATTCTATTCTTGTTAGCTGTGTCATAAACTAGGTGTAATCTAAGATAGGGAAAGTTTCTTTAACTTAAAAGTCTTACTACTGAGAAAATAAAAACAAATAGAATCCCTAGCTTAACTGAGTCTTTTGCATGAAGGTCATTTTACAAAAGCTCAGAAAAGGCTTTAGCTTCAGTACAGTGAGAAGTACAAGTGAGGTGTGAATTCCTTCACCAAAGAGACTTAACAATCACCACTTATTAACTTGTTGGTTAATAAGCAGATTTCTCAGGGAGAAGTAGCATTGATTATTGGACCAACTGCTAGAGGTGGAAAAAAGAAGGAATTTTTAGTAGATGTCTAAAATATATTGAAACAGTTCCAAACAAAGTACATTGAAACAAACATCCTCAACTCCATTTCATTAAGTAAACAGATACTTTCAGAAAATAGGATAGTTCATGGAGGAGAATAGTGGCAAGAGATGATAAAATCCTTGACCTCGTGAGAAAGAGGCAGAAACAGGCAGTTAGTCACTCTGAAACTAAAGTATTTTATGGCCTTTTTTCTTCAAAAAATCTATTTTCCCATCATTTTATTAAAGATATTATCTCCCCCTGGAAATTTACCTCACTTMTATCCCAAGACTATTTCAGGTCCAACAGCACTGCAGTTCTGATTGATGGCTTAGTACACAGAAGACATATCTGTCATTTGCTCTKTGGAAGACATTAAAAGCAGCAAAACCATAGAAATATCCTTCTGAAGGTGGGTACCAGATAAAACCCAATATAAATCAGAGCTCAGAACCTGAGACATTCCCAAGCATTACAATCTCCTGCTGGAATAATCCTACTCTTCTTGAGCTTCAGGGAAAATAAACATGCCCAGATATAAAACCAGGAGTTGTTATCTCAGAATAAAATATGATAGGTGGCAGTTTTGRCATATATTCTATGACTATCTGAAATGAGTCCCTAAGGAATGGAATCAGTAAAGAAGTTCATTACYTAAATTTGTGCTGAAATAAAAAAACATATGCATAAATACAAAACTGAGATCACAAATGGCTTTGCTTAAGTTACTTCACCCAGAAAGTCCTTTTTCAATCACTGTATTAGTCAGGGGTTTTATAAAGAAGGCAGGGCTTTCATGTTTTGAACTCCCCTCTGCTAGAATCAGAGCTGATTTACCATTTCCAGGTGAGTGTTCCAGTCACAAGGCCATTGTGTAAAATAGAATACCATTATTGCAGGCGTTATATCTCTACCTCCAGGTTAAGTTTGCTACCTGTCGTTGTCTCTCAGCCAAAATATTCTCCTACTAAAATCCTAGAAGAAGACAGCTTGGACAGATTCCTGTATTTAATGTCTGGGTATGCTGTTATCTAAGCAATTGCTAATTAGTGCTAGAAACCTTTCCCTCTTACTCTACCCTTACAAATTGCCTTTCATTGGTAAAATTTTCTGTTCATCTGAAGCCTATGGAAGATTATCAGTCTATAAAAAGTAGCATGCTTTATTCTTTTAGTACATATTTAAAAATAGAGCTTCGATAATAAAGGTTCAATGGGTTTTTTAAGCCTTTAGAAACATTAATTGCAGACTTGATGCTTTRCTCATTCAAGTCAGCAAGTTTATATTGATTTTTTTACAGCCCAAGAATAATATGCTAACTCACTATCTGCATCTCCAGTATTGGTATAGATTTTGAATATGATATTAGCACCAGAGAAGAAAGAAAGATTCACTAATGCAAGAGATTTATGTTGCATTCCTATTAGGTTACATTCCTTTTYCCATTTGTCCCATTGAAGACTATACCAAAAATTTATTCATGGGCACAGGGAACTTAAATATAAGTTTTATGGCCACTCCTATTCATGGCCCTTGGACACCATGCAAACACACAAGGACTAGGAGATAGAACTATATGAAGAAYGAAAGGGTTTAACTGAGCACCCCAAGTAACCAAGCAGAAAAACAGCTRTGTTAAGACATTTCAGGACCAGATGGAACATCACATAACCTTGCTAGATGCAATATTAGAAGTCATAGAACTCTTTCCAGTTTACCCCTGTACTGTGCCAAAAATATGTTATTCAAGAGGAATCCAGCTTTGGCTTCCTGAGACTCTCCCCATCCCTTAATGCTTTGTTCTAAAAGTAATTTACATTTCCCAGAAGCAGGCAAGCAAACAAGAACARGAACAACAAAAGCACATAAGATTCTTGGGTTTTATTCCATCTTAACACCCCTGTACGCCTCATTATGACTACCACCATTTGTATTTAAACTTTCWAAAGCTTCACATTCTGAGTCATGAAGCAGCTGAGCTCTACAGAAACCAGATGAATGTTGGAATTCCTTTCAGCTGCTGTTGATTCTGCAGATTATTCCAGACTAGTGATATYGGATACAGTCAATCAGTCAAGCTGCTTGAACAATCTGCTCCTTTCCATCAGTGCCATATTTTGTCTATTCCACTGTCATCACTGAAGTCATTTGTTGCCTTCTCAGTGCAGCCCAAAATGATAATGACTGTCATGATTAATTTAAAAATACTTACCATGTTTTGCACAGTTTGGGTGCATATGTCAATCTTGAATACGTAGCAATATGATAGACATTATCTATATGGAGGGATTATGATAACCTATGAGCTGGTTTTATTTTAGTCATTTTRCATGCAGATTCATACAACAAACTTCAAACTGTGAAAAAATATGTATGGATATTTCGACATAGAAAACAGTTAGTAAACCCAACAAAAAAAGCCTGACAAATTCTTTATATTCCTAGACATTTCTGTACTGTGGTCAAACTCAGAATGAGAGATGACTCAAAGTATTGTCTATCTCTATCTAGCATACTCTGTTGAGAGGAATGTAATCTTTCTCACATCCTGCCCCTACGATGGTAATCAGATTTTTATTATAAATTTGGAGAAGGAATAGTAAAGAAATGAAGATTAGAAATCTGATGAGTAACCTAATTTAGTAAAAAACTTTTTACTCCAAAGAAGTAAGACAAGCCAAAGCAAGATTTTTAAGTCAAAATATCATGTCTCCAAAATACTTTGAYTTATAAAAAAGTGACCCTCAAATAATCCATTCTGATAACACAGAAGACCAGATGACACTGAATAGGTATGTTCACAATCTCATGTTTATAAAATGATTTCATGTAGCTTAAGAAATAACATCAGTGGCAATGCAGACACCCATCTTTGTAATTTAAAAAATGAACTTCTATCCTACAACAAAGAAGCCATGTAATGTGAATAGCAATGCTATAATAAAAATCCAGAGATATTTCCTTTCAATTGCTAGATATAGGTAACTGCTATGAGTTGGCTCATAGTTCATGTATTAAAAGTTAAAATACTAAAACATAATTTTTATAAAAATTAATTTATATTTAAAAATATTTTAAAGCATCCCCTTGCTAAATGCTTTGTAATTCTAAAATTATTAGACCTACCTTTATTAATAAATAATTAATAAGCAGAATAGGATTTAAACCAAGGTTTTAAAAGAGTTACTGAATAGACTGCATGCTTTTCTAAAGCAAGGTCTCAGAGCTGTTGCTAGGAGCAAATTCACCTGTCAATTTCATTTTTTATAAATCTGACATGAATCCTATATGAAATATTCCAGCATTWTTAGCTGCAGCTTTGCCGATTAGAAATGACTGTCTACTATTTCCATAAATTACACATCATTAACAGTGACAGGCAGGCACAAGGAGCTGCTCTGTTAAAGCACAGGTCTCATATAGGTCTTGTGCTATAAACCAGTGAGGAACTTTCTTTGTAAGAAGCTKTGTGGCCTTTGATCCCTCTGACATTAAGAGTTTAAATAAATTATAATTCATAATTACCACATCCAAATTTCCAGGAGAGGTGGTAAGGTGAGGGTAATTTAGAGATGCACCACACTAATAAAAAAAAGAAAAAAACGTTTTTGTAATATATGGTTGGAAACAAAATTTTATGCGACYAAAAAATCCTATCAATAACCTAGGATCCCATAACAGAACCAAACCCTATTTTGCATCAAATAAACCATTTTTACATAATTTTAAAAGAGGTAAAGTTAATAAAGGTGATGATGTTTCATAAGATATATTTGTAGCATTATCTTACTTTTTAGACATAGCTTCATCTATTAAGATATAGATTTATAATCTAAACTATAGGATCACAGTTCATTTTGAGAAAACATCATAAAACAATTGATGCATACAAAAAGTCTCATATATAATCCTTTCCCTAATATTTGGTGAACCATGAAATGCATGACAGAAGTGGCATAAACAGTGTAAAATATCCTCCGAGTTTGCTCCATATTCTAAAATACTTCTATGAAGGTTGATGCAGCATCCTCCTGCAGCTCTTTTTCTGAAACATGGAGATGTAGGTTTTTGTGTTTTCTGTAAAACTCTAAGTTCTCTAAGGTGTGTTCACCCTTACCAAATCAAACATGTTAGAGAATTTATATGAAAAGCATTTATTTTAATACAATTTGATTACATACCAAAGCCAAAGTAGTTAGCCAGCTRAAACAGATCTTTGAGATATGAAAGTGGATGTAAAATGAAGTTTTAAGTTACTTAGAAGTTCTTAAAAGCATAGAGATGTGTTATGGCGGTTGCATTCTTGATTGTACCACCTACATKAAGATTGTTAATTTAATAATCAATCTTTTGTTTCCATTTTGTACCATTTTGTATTTATTTTCTACTCACTGTTGTAAAGTAGCAAATAACGAACACTTTTATTCCCCATGGACCATTTCATCAGAGTAATTTGCTGTTCTTTTTCTTAATTAAAACTGAAATATAATTTCTTTCTATTTCTAATTAATTTTGCAAGAATACCTTTACAGATAAAATTAAGAAGTCAAGGTCATATTCTTTCCTATGGTACTAAATTTTATCAGTGTGATTTTAGAATTGTATTTTTGGACTGTATGTAAACAAAACTGGAACAAGTCTGGAACCCTGAAGGATACTTTTGTACTTGTAATATTAAAGCTATGAGCTTTATCAAAGTTTTGTAGAGAGAAATAATCCAGTATAAACATAACTCTCRTTCCTGATTCTTTCATTTCCTCTCTTTTTGTCTCTTGCTGCTTCCAATTTAGAATAGAGTCAATAGTTTTTCACCATAATTTTCTAAACTTCTCCATGTAATAAACAGATAGAGATATACTTATCTTTCTTGCTTTCCAACTTAGAAAAATAAAATGTAAGAATAATATACACAAAAGGAAGATTAAAAAATCCTTACAATTTCAATTAATTGTAGGAGCTGAATAGAATAATAGTGGTTTATGGCTCTGAAAAATATGGATGASAACTAGCTGAATTGAAACATAACTACAGGTAAATTTTTGCATTCAATTCAGAAATATTGTAGAAACTTGGGGAGTTTTACTTGGGAGGAAATAAAGCTGTTTTCACCAACAAAACACACTCAGTGGCTTTATCTTTATACTTCAGAGAAAAATTTCATTAATACATAAAAATTTGCATTACCTGAAATATTTTCTCTATGGATTTTTAATTATTTTCTTTGTTGATGTGTCTTTAAGGTACATAAAACTGTTCTGAAAAATATTTTGTGGTGTTTATATGCTGCATGATCTTTCTGACCTTTGTCTAGAGCATGAACAGAACAGTTCAGCATTCTGCCCCATCAGCCAATTTTCTGAATTGCAAGTAGCTTTTTATTGAGTTKTGACTCTTGAGAACTAAAGTACATTGTGATAAATGTTGAAAGTTGCTTCTTATCAGGAGATTAATGTGCGTGGTCATTGGCCCCTTTGGACATTACGCCTTAATAAAAAGCAATTTACCTAAATTACTTTTCTCACTCCTCTTATTAATACTGCAAAATTACAAGCAGGAAAAGGGAAAGCTTTTAACTCTGCTTTGCAGGAAGTAGAATTAAATTTGTTCACTTAGGATCCAGAGTAATTGATTGACTCACATAAAACCTAACCAGACTAACACTGTAMCACACTAAGGAAAGCTGGCCAATTACAGTTTTCCACATTTTTCAAAGATCTCAGCTGAACTTTTAAGGGARCAGTATGTGATAATGAATCATTACAATGCTGTGGCAAATTAGATACAGATGATTTATTGTTATGCCCTGCTCTAGCAAAGAGGTATCAGTCTAACATTCACCATTTCTACATTGGCAGTACTTCAGGRAAAAAAGTCATTCCTCTCAAACATCTACCAGAATTAATTTTTACATAATTCTCACTTCTCAAAAAATCATAAAAGAATTTTGTGGAGTTTATCAGTGACTAAGCATCCTTCAAAGAAGTCTGCCTGGATCARTAACAATTCAGAGCTTGTCAGAATAACAGGCTGCTATTTTTCATGTAAACAACTTTTATTTTGTTCCCTTTGAAACTAAACACCCAGTTTTACTGTAAAGATAACTTTGCAGATTTAAACGGATTACATTTTAACAACTGAAAGTAAATAAATAAATGTGAGGCAAAATTTTTAAAACCTGAAGGAACATGTCAAAGATTAGGGTTTTTTTTTCTCTCAACTGACTTTTTATATAGACTTCACATGAGAAATTATTTCCATATCTTGAAAACTTTTAGCCTGTTATAAGTAGTGTTTCCACCCTGATACCTATTTTTTGCTCTAGGCAAATATTCCATACTAATGTGACTRGCACAAACTGGAATAACAATCTTGTATTTTACATCCACTGAAACATTATGTATCTTCTAGAAAAGTTCAATTACACTCTAAATTAAAAAAAAAATTAGTTTCACAGTAATCTATGCCAATAAAGCAAGATGATAAAGGATCAGGTTTATTGCAGATTTCTGTATATATGATGCCTGCAAAATTTAGGATGAAAACTGATCTTCGACCTGTATAATTCAAAAGTCTGCACAAAAACTTGTTTCAGTCACARGCTCTACAATTGAACACAAGAAAAACAGCAATGTGGGTAAGAAAATGTATCTGATCTTGTATAAATACATAGGTCAGAATTATTCTGATCAGAAATCTGATGTCACACCCAAAAAATCCCATTTATGAGTTCAGTTCATAAGGAAAGAAAAAAGTCAGAAAGTTGAGATCATGATGCAGGTGGATTTCTGTGAGGACATCACAAGCACATTTCATTCACTGTGAAGGATTTAATGGTTTCCTATGGCACAGTCAAACATGGGATGTCATTATCCAGCAAATCTCACAGACTGTTTTTCTGATTTGATGCAGTGTCTCAGAATACAATTTTGCTGCCATAGTTTTTTTTTTATTACTGGATATGTTTTGGGGTTTTTTTGGTTTTTTTTTTTTTTTTTTCTAAGCCACAGTAACTGTTTTCAATGCAATACCACAAAACTGACCTTAATTATACAAACTAGCAAGAACACAGAAAATGTAGGTGTTTTCTGGAGCTGGAGAGTGATAAACTAACAATTAAATTTTAATTATCTTGTGTTATCCCGTGTGCAACTCAAAATAATGCATGTATTGCACTAAATACCTTCTGAACCACTCTGTCTAGATCTGACCTTAACTTGTAATGAAATTCTGATCAATATATGGCACGAGTAGACATAAGCAACTGAATATTCATCCATATTCCACTAAAAGAACACTTGAATTTCTTAATAGTTCTTCTCAGTGTGGAATMATTCCAACAAATGGATCTATAAATTTACAGAGCTGAAATAGATGCTATTAAAATAACAATTTGAACAGCCATGATTAATGGCAGGGCCAGGAAACGCAAGTCAGAAGAGAAGTATTAGATAAACAATTAGAGTATTTTTTTTTTTTTTTGTAATGAAGCTGAATTTGTGTAATAGTCAGCAGCAGAGTTTAATTTTCAATTACCTTGGCTAGTTACACCTGCCACTGAAGACCCTTTTAATCTTTTTAGACAGGCAGCAAAGGTACAAACTAGCTTTTGTATGCTTACACAGTGTTTCGTACCCTTCTACAATCTATTCATAATTGCCTCAGTGGTGAGGCTTCACCTCACACAAGGTGAGACGAAGCAGATTCTGTAATGCTGATGCAAAGCTAACWGAAATCAATAAAATCTGTCCATTAATGACAATGAGCTTGATCAGTTTCTRGGACCCTGATTCTATAAGACCAGGCACTTTCTGTAGGTCACCATTTGACCTTCTAAACTTGTACAATGGTAGCTTTTCCTGTTTGGTTAGATTGCTTAAGGTGGAAGGAAATGCAGATCACTGCTGCTCTGAGGCATCTCATGTTATCATGATTATGGTAGTATGAGAGTATTGTGTTCAATTTCATCAGATTTCTTCATTTCCGTCAAACCTACAATTCTATATATAATTTCAGTAAGAAATAATTAAGATAGAACATTTTRGTGGAACAATTAGGGCATTGAGATGCTGTGTGATTACTTCTACAGTTCCRGTGATGGACTTCCTCTTTGCACTCAAGATATTTCATCTTGATCACTTTTTTGAGAAAGGCCAGCATACATAATGTTGAAAACATCTCTGTAACAAGTATGTAATAGCACAAAAAACTTTAAAATTGAGAAAATAAAAATTTAATTTGTCTGTGACGAGCATCACAATAAATTCCTATTGTTTTCACCTAAGGTCTCAAAGATATACATGTGCTTATTCTTGATTTTTTATTTTTCTGAGCACCTATATTTAAATTATTTAATTAAGTTTCTTTATTTGGTATGATCAGAACTGATATGCAGTTACTCTTGTTTGTGACTGAAGCAATTTAAGAAATTCAGAGCAGTTCAAGATGTTTGCAGGTAGGTTTCTAGTCTCCAATTGGATTTTGCCAGCTGTCAGGTGATTGTAGACAATGTGTGTCTTTCTTCCAATTTCTTTTGATGTGAAGTAGAATAGTTCCTTTAAAGTTGTCCTAACTTAAGGAATGCTGCTTTATCCACATAAAAAAAATTGAAAAAGAACTTTCTTTTTTAGGAAAATATACCTTAGCACAGGATGCAAAAATCTTCCCCTAAAAGAGGTGGCTTAATCAAATAAAATACAATGAAAAATACCCATTTGAGCACATCCTTCTTTAATTTACCACAGTAAAATATAGGCATATTCTTAATATATGTAACTGAATGGAAATAAGCATTCTCTACGTTATCTGGTTCTGTTGGGGATTTTGTTTGTTTTCCTCTTCTCCACAGTAATTTTTTTTCCCCAGTATCACCTAAGGAAAGTTCAAGGCCACATGGACGCCAAATGCCCTTTTTCTGCTGTCAAGACATATATTTATATTTAATGTRAACTAAAGATCTATGGCTAAAAATTATAAATGCATCATACTAATCATAAATAAAGCAAGATTTTTCAGTGTTTTAGTTTTATCACCTTCCTATAGTTCAAAATTTTCTCGTCATCTGAAGCAAAAGGAAAAATAAAGCCACACAGRAATTTTGATTTCTACTTAGCACTGTTAAATTAACTTTGTTCCAGGTGACCGAAATATGTTTTCTTGCAGATGTTTCATTCATAAGAATAGACTTGGATGACCTGCCTTAAAAATAACCATTTTGTTTATTCTAGGTTTTTGAAAAGATTGAACAAATGAGCTTTAAAGTAATGTTTGCCATGTCTTGGGGASTATGTGAGTTTTCTGTTTCAAGTAATGTATCTCCTTTACCTATATATCTTTTCTCTTTTTTTTTTCTTTTCGTTTTTATCTGCAAAGATTCTGGTTTCTGTAATTTCAAAAAATTGTTTGTGAATTCATCCATATCACTGCCTCTCAAATCTGGGGAAGTTTTATTTTATCCCTAAACAATGCTTTGCTAAATTAAAGGTATGAATTTTGAGAARGATCTCTTTAAAGCACACTCCCAGGCAGAAATGTTTATTACTTTAGCTGATGGCACTGAAACTCAGAATTACAGATGAGATGAAAACTAAATACAGGCTGGTTTTTGAAGACAAAATACAAAWAGAAATTATTTTATTTAAGGAAAATATAGATAATCTGAAAAGAAGATATGAAATACAGAAACACTAGATGAATATGAAACATATAAATTTGCTATCCTACTCACACTGTCATTGCTGACAATTATTTTCTCAGCTTGAAACACCAATAATGCTGATTCCTGCAAAACTGATGAAGCCTGGTATTTTTCCCATTTTTATATACCACTCAGTATMGTAATCACTGTGTTTCAGAGGGAGAATAACCTAATATGAAATTAGAAAACTCTCTTAGGAAATTCTTCATTTTGGTACAGTAATAAGATCCTTCATGTTGCTCTAGGTTTTTTCCCATGCATTCTGCATTTATGAAATCTAATTACAGGTATTTAAATAGGGAAAGAATATTTCTTTTGCAGACTAGAAATATGACAGCATTATTATCAATTTAATTTAGATTATTAAAGATATAAAACGTAAATATGACCTGGAAAACAACATGTTTTCTGAAGAAGACTTACTAATAACARATACGAAAGGGTCAGCAGGCACTTGCAGGACAACAGTGAGCATGATTTCTATTCTTCCTTGGACAAAGATTCCAAGGAAAGTTTCCTTATCCAGAAGGTTTTTATGTATTCTGCCTTGCAGAAATKTTGATTAACCATACAAATATTCCACTGTTTAGGCTGGACAGCACAGCTCTATCAGCCAGGTTGGTGATTTGATGAAGATGGGGCCTAGCAGATAAAATTCTTAGATTAGAAGTATCCTGCCTCTTGCCTTTAAGGCAAGTGCTCTATGAAGAAGCAAATTTCTCTGTCCTGTGTTTTTAGTTCAGAAAGAGCACAAAGGAATCCAGGGTCAGGCAGAATTGAAGACACTTTCTACTTAAAACTGTCTCTGGGAGCCATTGCATTTGGCTTCTTAGCTCAGRGCTTTAATCCTGCACTTTCTAAGCATTTAACATTCCCTAAGCACTGCATTGTCAATGAATTCAGAGGTTATAGATTCTGTTTCATTCAACCTTTATTGATTGGCACTGAAACACTTTGCTTTTGATTGCAACATGAATTACAATGCTTAATTTATCCTAAGAATGGTCTTGTGAGCTAAGCAGGGAAGTGTTGCTTTCTCTTGTACAGATGGGAACTGAATTGGAGCACATTTGAGGTACAGTTCTTCAAACAGACTTGGAGGAATTTATCCACCATGGATGTACTGAATTTCAGCATAGGCTGTCATCTTAAGGCATAGAAGTCTTGTTATCATGCAGCATTGAAAGTTTTGCTGGTTGATCAGAAATCACTAAATTGCAAGGCACGTGCCATAGCACTGCCGTCTGTCGGGGTGTCCCCTGCATGGYAATTGACAGAGAAATTGTGAAAGTTTCTTCTCCAAATCAAGCAGAGCTTGGCTTTGAAGGCAAATCCCATATATCACAGCCATTACTGCTGCTCAGGGAATCGCTCCTGCTCTGGCTTCACGCATGGTAGAGACAAGTGCAGGCTCGGAAAACCAGGATGATACACAGATGGAGATTTCTGGCTGACCAGGAACAGATGCTTTCCCCTCTTCATTCAGCCTCCTAAATCTTCCTGATCTTTTTCTTTTTAATGAATCCTTAGCTACCTGACACAATTTCCTATCACCCTGAAGGCTGTGCTTCCCTTTGGTGGAACATTAACTGCGTATTGTGTGGAACACAGGACATTCAGCTCAGGAGGAAGGATTTCAGAAGCCCATTTTCCTCTCCCTTCTGCCATATCTCTTCCTTCAGTTCTCAGCAAAAATAGTAACAAATGCTTCCTGGATATGATCCTTTTCTTCTGCAGTACAAAGATGATCTTTATTTTCTACCCCACAAAATTCAGGTAAGTGAGAAAGATGAGGCAAAGACAAGCAATGGCCTTGTATCTTCTTCAAAGTAGAATATTTGTAATATTTGAGTTAGCATAGGCCTTTTCAGAGATACTGGAATTTCTGTGAATATTTATAAAGGTATCTAATAGACAAAGTGAGTACAAACAGATTTTTTTTTTAAAATGTTCCTTATTCTGATCCAAAGTCAATACATGCTGAGGCACATGGGTTAGGAGGTTATAGAAAGTCTAGTCAGCTTTCCATATTTTTAATGTCAGTGTTTCTAGAAAAGGTTGAAAGAGAGGTGCCATAGGAATTGGGTGGTTTTTTTTACCTTTTGAATAGGCAAAGTTGCATGAAGCATACAGTACATGTTACAAAATCATCAGAACCAAATTATTGGCTTAACTTAATGCAWGTGCTTTAGGATTCACTGAATAATTTCTACATTTAGCCAAACACCTGGTCCCAAAATCATATATTTCCTGAGTCTTTAATTTCTGATACTGAAACAGTCAACATAGCGATTGCCCTCACTGCAATGAGCAGAACAGAATCTTCAGTTAGTAATGTTTTAACATACATAGAATTACTAATAAAATTTGATTTGTTTAATTGAATATTATGTCWCTAGGGAAAGAAATCATTATGGTAACAAAGTAACTTATCTGAAGAACTGCACATTCATAAATAAAATTGATTATTTTAACTGGTACAGTTTAAAAGTGAAACAAAGTGTTTGCATGCAAAATAGGGTAAAAAGACCCTACCTGCTTCAAATATCTTGACATCTTAGAATGTTTAAGTTAGTTACAAAATATTTCTAACATTTTTTTGCAACACAATATTATGTCTGCAGTGAAAGAAATTTTCATCATTTGTTGTGCCCCATAGATATCTACCATGAACCYAGTTGATCTGAAAGAAGCTACATTAATTTCTGTCTTGCACTCAGAATTCTGAAGTAGTGACTTTGAATGACATTTTCTTCACCTCCTTTCAGAGATGACAAACACTGTCACTGTTAGATGAAGCCTTAGTATGTTGCCTAAGAGTAAGTCTTAGGTCCATAGGTCATTCAGCAATTCTGCTGTTGCAAATTATGATATCTCTTGTATTAGATGAATTCCTTGCTTGTCAGAAATTATTCTTGTCACTGGGCTAAGATGCAGCTGGAATGAAAGTGATAGTGTAACATATGGTCTTTGCTCTAGGATGGCAGACACATATTCACTCTCTCAGAGTCTATTAATCAGCTCTTGATTCAGTGCCCTTAACTTGCTAACCTCTCTTCTGCATTTTGCAGTAGAAAAATCATTCAACCACAGCCTTTAAAGAAAGTTGTACATTTTATTGTACATTTCWTGGAAGCAGACTATCCTGCAGTTTCTAGTTTTGGCTTTGTTTGAGGGGCTAATCATCATCTAGTGACCGCAAGAATATAGTACCACAACTAAACTTACATCAGGAATGGGCTACTTTGGTAATACTAACTGAAACTAGAGGTCAGGGAGCACACCGAGTCCTTTTTTTTTTTTTTTGCTGGAGCACCTAGGAAGGACTTGACACCATAGATGTCTTTTGTTTTGATTGCCCAGAAATCAGATATTCTATGGCATTTTGCTTGCAGGCATGTCATATTTGCCTGAAGTCTGTCAGTAGTGCAGGAGTCCATAAGTACAAATCAGRTGGCTGGGTTCTTGTTATAATGCTTAATGCAATAAAATCATGACTTAATGAAATGTCTGAAAGCCAGAGCCAGGGGAGAAGAAGGGATTGGCCAGTTGCTGGATTTATGCACAGTTGGGAGCTGTCTAAATGATGCAGCAGGATATACTGAGAAAAGTATACCACTTAACACTYATCTCACAGAAATGTGCTTCACTTTCATGAAGTGGGGGCTAACTGATGGTCTGGAACAGGCACCAGCATAGTGACACCAAGATGCTCRCTCCTTCTGTCTGGATATAAACTTGCTATTAAAGGGCAGCAGTCCCCCACCTGACCATAAAAAAAMCCCACAACAACCCAGGTTTGGCTCCTATGGTTTATTGACCTGTTTCAGCKACAAAAACAAGGAAGCTTGACTGGTACCCTGTGACAACCCTGGCCACAAAATCTGGATTACCTATCTGGATGTTGTTCTTTACATTCTTGTATCTTCCTTTCCCAGAGCCAGTCTCCTCCCAAATAAACAACCTGTCTCTAGTTACCTGTCCCTACCTGTCCTGGGTTTATGACATCCATACCCACACACAGCATTATGATATAGCATCAGCCATATATGGTGTTAGCATTATGGATCCATAGCCCTGCTGGTCTCAAGACTGGGCTCCCCTAAAGGTTCTCCATGCTACCCTTCAACAGCCCATGGAATYTAGCTCTTTCTCCTATAACTCCTTTACAACCTTTAAGATCCAYCTGCCTTTCCTTGAGTTATTTGTAACTTTTGTCAGCAATTTCTCATGTCATGTCTGGTAATTTTCCACAGTTTAACCTCAAACCAGGGTGTAGTTAATGGCCCAATCATTTGCCTGTGGTGCAATAAGCAGCCTTTTTCCTTTAAATAGTCTAACAGAAAAAGAAGAGGCAGCAGGACCCACCCCAGTAACACAGTGGTTGTTGTATCTTCTCAGTATACAGAAGTTTTGCATGAAGRCACTCAACCATATGCTATGCGTTATTTTGCTGTGCTTAATCTTTTTGGTTGAGTTGTTTAACTTTTTATATGTGGTACTTAAATTTTCATTGGACCAATTAATAGAGCCCGAGTCTCACTAACAGGTAAATGAGCTAACACTGGAGGCTTCTCTTCTCTTTCCCTGTAGTGTAAAATATAACTTGTGATTCTCAGTGGGATTTGCTGTGAACAAAGCAACTTGTCAGTCAGTTTTTTTCAGGTAATTTTATAGATGAATAATGCACTGATATAAATACATGTAGAAAGTATGAGACTGTAGACAGAATATTTTAGCAGAAGAAAGACATTTTGCAGCAAGAGCGAGCTATAGTTCTCATTATTAGGTGGTTATACAGTTAAAAACTACAGCACAGAAAGGGTTTACACTGGATTAAAGATGAAGAGACAAGTGCTGCTGAAGATAYCCAGAGTACTTAGAGAAATTCAGACAGAATTCAACCTTTTTTCCTTCTTCCTCTTAAATGTTTCCCTTTAAGATCCTCATCTGACAGTAATTAGGCTTTTCAGGTTAATTAATCTCAGAAAGTTCAGCAGCATAATCCAGGTTACCATAGGAGTTGACATAAACTTAATCATCTCCATTGTCAAGTTTCTCTAGCATGACACACAATGAACTGTAAATGCTGTACACTGAGTTATGACTTGTTTCATAATTTACATGTATTAATATGTAAATCATGTCTGTGAACAGCATTTTATCTTTTTAATATTACTTTATATAAGGCAGGTTTAGAATGCAGTAATCATTTGCATGCCTTTATGAAGAAAATCCCTACTAATGATGCCTAACAAAAAACTTAAAAAATCAGTCTGTTACATATTTTTTTCTTTCCCATTTCTCTTTATTTCTAAGCCAGTTAATCCTTTTTCTTATACTGTTCATACCTTTCTGAAGTTCCAGTTTTTTACTACTCTTTTCTCCTCCGAAGATATCAATTACRATGAAATAAATTAAAGAACAGTTATCTTAAAATTAAATTAAATATTGACATGACTGAAACCGTGCATCGCTGAGTCGAATCCAGTGTACTAAGGATAAGGAAGTAGAYAATATTCATTAAATAACTAGATTGTTCTCTGCATCACCTCAGGT
Source organism: Malurus melanocephalus (assembly GCF_030028575.1). NCBI lineage: Eukaryota > Metazoa > Chordata > Aves > Passeriformes > Maluridae > Malurus > Malurus melanocephalus. The sequence goes on along the minus strand of NW_026623383.1, from coordinate 1,176,126 downwards.
GCTCTATGTCTGGCTTTATTTTGACTGTATTTGTACACATTTTATTATATAACATAAAAATCTCTATATTTCCAGGCTATATCACAAGAGAACTCATCCTGAAGGTAAAACATGAGTGTTGGTCTAGAGAAGTTGGTGTTGATTGCATTTACTTACCAGCATTTCAAGGAAAAACAAATACAGGTGCAAAGAATTATTTAGATTCCTAAAATACAATACATGCAGATGACCTTATATTTTTTTAATGGAAATCTGATCATTTTAACAGAGCGTTATTGCACAAATTTCCTGTTATGTCACATGACAAAAGTGGTATCCAATTAAAAAAACCCTACAAAGAGCTGTGCACATGTTTACAAAGAGAGGATCATAATAGACTATTAGAAAACAATAATTCAGACTTTAGTAACAAAGACTGTTTCCACAGCAATGTCAATTAAAAAAATTAATCAAAATTAATTTTTTCTCACTCTTTTTGAGTGTGTCTTGCATATCAAGACTGTATCAAAACTGAGTGCAGTACTGACTTTATTTAAAATAAGATTACTTCACAATTCATGATCATGTTTAGGCTCCTGAAATGAAGATATCTCTGGCACTTTTAAAGCTATACATTTTTTAAAAAATAACTTAATATATTTTAATAATCACTCATAAATTTCACTGGGCAGAAAAGCTACGAAACATGGAGGCCAGAACTGGCATAMATGGTGGAATAAAGACACAAATACTGTCACACCTTAGTGATCTGTTTTGCTCAGACTGAGAAGAAACCTGTGGCTCAATGGAGCTGCTTTAAAGATTGGCCTAAGAACAGTTATTAGACTAATTAGGGTCAGAAAAGATGTTTCTGTTTTGTTCAGATGAAGAAAGAAAACTTTAAAAATCAGTCCCCCTAAAAACACACATTTCAGACGATGCAAAAGAGACATAGAATCAAGACTGAGAACCTCACACTGTGCAGAAGGACCCTCTGTTATAGTTCACGCTCACAATATGAGAAAGCAAATAATATAATGAAGTGTTAATGCCTTTTATATGGCTTGAGTACACAGAGACTCCACCTAAAACCTCCCTGGAAACTTGTGACACAGATTTCTTGTGGCACAAAATCATTTTTTCCCAGGTTGGCTCCAAACAAAGGCTATTTTTGAAACATTTGCCACAGCAGGTTTATGGTTTAGGGTGGTGTCCTATGGCATGGAGGATCCCTTGGGTCAGTTCAGTCCATGTGTCCTGCCTGTGTCCCCTGCAGCCTCCTGCCCATCCCCMGGGCTGCTCGCTCAGGGGCAGTGTGAGAAGCAGAAAAGGCTTTGACACTTTGTCGGCACTGCTCACCAACAATTGAAACACTGATATGCTACCAAAATGGTTTTAGTCACAAATCTAAACCATAGTGCTATACAGAATGACATGGAGAAAAATAACCTCCCAACCAGATCTAGTACATCAGGATATTCTCTTACATGGGTGTCGCAGAACTTGCTATTTTTGTGTTCCAGGGTGACCACTGGTGAGATAAAATCCCAAAAGATAAATATTGTGTTTCAAATTGTTGACTACTAATATCTGCTGTAACTGTAGGCAAATGTCAGTATTTTAAAAATAAAAATCCTAAAATTATTGTACCTTGCCAGAACACAATTTTATGCCTATATTCTTCAGCAATCAAAAATAAGGAGGTTTTTCTTTCCCCAGCATATCGCATGAAAAACAAATATTTGAGAAAGTAAGCAATTTTACATAGAAACTGTAATGTCTGACGTATGCTCAAGTAGTAAAGAAATTGCAAAGTGATTTGAGTTGCAGTAAAAATAAAACAATAATTTTCAGTGTTCTAATGAGTTGAAGCTTATGTTTCAGGTACTCAAAACCACAGTTCTTTTGCATCTGTTGTGCTTTCCTTGTCAAATTAGTCTACTTCTATTTGATGAACTTGAAGATTGTGTGAGAAAGATGACATTTCAAGAAAATCAATCACTTAYATTACCACAAGAAATATGATCTCTCAAATGCTTGCAATAAAACCTCATTGGGAGACATTGCTTTCCTATTACAAATTTTCAGTTCTAGGCAATGATACTAACATAAAAAAACTACAGTTGAGAAGATGATATTTTCTGATATAGATTGATGTTGGAAACAGTGCAATKAATTCATCATTATACATGCTAATTTATGAAATATATAAATTAAATGCATTCCCCTGTAATGTTTGAAACTATGGGGAGAAAAACTTTTTTAATGAAAGATGTAAAGGCAGTTTGGCCATTTGGAATTTAGATTTACTAAACTGAAAAGCAAAATTCTGGTTAAAAGTATTGTCATTCCTGTCATTCCTGTGTGCCTTGTTTAAACCCATGTAAGCACACGGGAAGAATGTGCATGGAGTTCAGCCYGTAGAAAACAGAAGACTGGAATAAAATTTGATTTGAATGTCATTCATGGAAGCAAGAGGGACATTCTAAACAAACTGCATTACAGTTTCTCACTGTATTGTCTCTTTATCTTGCTGAGGTGTGTAAGAGACAGTAYTTCCTTTCTCTGTGAAATCCCAGCAAAACTAAAAAAGACAAGATGAAAAATGAGGCTTGGAAAGMGAACAATCATAACAAGAGATGATTTACTACTTACAACTTACTTCTCCAGGATGTGGCTGTAATCAATACATCAGTATATACCCAAGTCCAAACCACCCTGAGAACACCTGATTTCATCTGATCTTGGAAGCTTTGCTAGATTGAGCCYAGTTAGTACTTGGATGGGAGACTGCCTRGGAACATTGARTGYTGTAGTTATTTTCAACCTTTGTTCTCATGGGAGASTTTAACCTGCTGGGAACTCGACACAGTGGAGTCTAGAAAGTTCYCAGAGTKTGTGAAGGACAGATTCTTGTCWCARCTGTGAGCCAGYCTGCCAGAGGTGGGGCTCTGCTAGACCTGCAGTYTACAGAGGGAGAAGGGCTGGTGGGACATGAGGTAGTGGGAGGCTGTCTGGGGTCCAGTGACCATGAAATAGAGTTCTCAGTATTTGGTGAAACAGGGAGGGGCATCAACAGTTTCTACTTTGGATTTCCGAAGGGCAGAATTCAGCCCATCCAGGATGCTGATTTGGAAACTACCTAGGAAAACAACCTTTAAAAACAGAGAGGTCCCGGAAGCTTGGACAGCAAAACCATCTGGTGCATCAAACACTTGTTCCAGGTTTGTACCATCACTAAACTTGGTGAGGATGTGCTTCTCCCTCATCATCCAAGTTATAAATAAGGTTAAACAGTAATGGACCCAGTGTGGGTATACCACTGGTGACTGGCTTCCAGGTGGGCTTTGTCCTTGTCATGGTTTTACTTGGTCCGATTTTTTTGGTGGTGGGGGGATGGGACCAAGAAACCACAAAGATGGCTCCTTTGAGGAAGTTCTAGACACTTTTCTCCTTCTTCTCCAGCAAAAGGAGCCCTACCCCCTGTGTTTTAGAGCCAATCCATCATGGCTCTGAGGCTGATGGACAGGCTGCCCATCAGGCCTGGGCCAATTGCACAGGTTGGTTACACCTCTGTGATGACGCATTGTCTGGTACTTGAGAAAGAATTCAAACCAAGATAGGAGCGGCCGCCATGTAGTTCTTAGGTTGTTAGCATGTAGTTTTAGTATCGTGCACTGGGAAAAAAACAGAGCAGGACGGTGAGGAGATGTAAGAAGAAAAAATGGAGGCCCAAAGGAGGAGATGGGATGGGTTGCTGTGCTGTTGCTGTGGTTCTCGAGCATGGAGAAAATAAGTTGTTTTCGAAAGGACTATTTTCATCGATGAGAGACCTGTATAGAAAAGAGAGTGACCTTGCTCTGAGGAAAAAAAAAAACCTGGCCTTTGAGTACTGGACTTGAGAACTTAGCAGGAGCCAAAAAGGGGGAAGAGGCTTGGCCCCCCCCCATGACGTTTGAAGCGAGTTGATGTTGAGAAGAAATTGTGTTCTGCGTGGAGGAGGAGATACCCCCGCCCTACATCTGAAGTAAGTGGATGCTTAGAAGAAGCTGTGCTCTGCCAGGAGGTTTGTGATAGTGGTCTTAAGCCGCTGAAACAATGCAGTTTGGCCTTGAAAGACATTCTTTCTTTTTCTCYTACGAGGTAAAGAAAATATTCCCTCGCCAYMAGMAGTTATACACTGACTGTCTCTTGGGAAAAAAAAAACTTCCACAGCTTGGAGCTGTAAGAACGCCGCTCCTATGATGCTGGACAACAACTGTAATGAGTRGTTTGATCTGTGTTAGACTTTCATTCCTGCCCCCCTTTGTGTGCGGGAAAACATGGCGGGGGGGAGAGGGAGGACCTGGGAAAGAGACGGGTCCTGAAAAGGATAACAGGTGTCTTAAAATGTCCATTTTTATTTTTCTTCTCCTTGTAAATTTGTCCCCATCTCTGTTCCCCTCCCCAGTGCCATAGTATTCTTAGTAGTTTGTAGTAATAAATCCATTTTGCAACTTAAGTTATTCAGCCTGTCTGACCATTCTCTGGAGCACATACRTATCTTTTCTCTCAATTACGTTACGTTATCTGAAAGCCATAAATTTTCRTGTTAATTGGGCTTTTGCTCTCCCTTCTCTCTCTCCGGTGGGGGGAAGGGAGGGAATATTGTGGGTGCAGTGCTTTTGGCTTTCAGCACAGTCTAAACCATGACATTTTTTGGTGCATTGGCCAGGAAATTGGAAAAAAAATCAGGTTTTAAACCCACAACAGTCCTGTTGATCACACTATTTGAGTCTGGCAGTTCATTCAGTATTTGACCCATCTAACACTTCAGTAGCCCATTTTTAATCAACTCATCTGTGAGGGTTTTGTGGGAGAGAAAATCACAAGCTATAGTCAGGATAAGCAACATCTCATGCTTTGCCCTTATTTGCCAAGCCAATCATCTTGTCAGGAAGCTTATATCCTTGTATTCCAATATTTTAATTTGTTTTATGATGAGCATTCAGGGGATAAGAAAAACAAGTCTGAAAAATTGGCGCAGACTTAAAAATATGGCTGCTAATTCATGCATCATCKGGTATTTTTTCATCTCCTCTCTGAATCTCACATTCTGTGTCTTCAGGTTTCAGAGGCAAATCATAACATCTTGTATCAAAACCAAATCAAATACACTGAAACTAGTAGGTCATTCGATCTTGGATACAAGTATGTGACAAGATAAGCTCATCGTCTAAATGTGTGACWCCTTGTGTATTTCTGAGCCCTTAACAGATCCTCAGTCAATCAGCAAACAGAAACAATAGGTATCATCCCAAACCCATTCTTACACTGGCAAGTGTTCTACTAAGACATAGCACTTTATTACATAAAAATCTGTACCGTTAAAAATTATTTGCAAGTTTTTAGTATGTAGATGCTGATTTTAACACATAATTTGATACTGAATTTCTCTCTGAAACATCTGGAAACAGAAATAAAAATATTTTTGTTTGTTTTTTTACATTGTGGAAGAGTATGGCATGACAAACTGAAATTTTTTTCATAGTTATTTATTTTTAAGGAAACATGTTTTTTAAATCACTAAACTCAGAGCAGAACTTAACTGCCATTGATGAAATAGAGCTTTTTCTGTATATCTTAGTATTTAATGATTAGGTACTTGCTGGGCTGCTGAAACCTCAGCTTTTGCCGTTACCTTGTTMAGAACTGTGACTGATCTGGAGACTTTCAGCTTCATAAAGACTATCCCAATCAGTAGCTGTTACAGCTGTTATAAACTAAGACTTTTCCAAGACTTTTCCTTCCTTTCAAGGCGTACACCCCAGGTGGATTTTCAAATAAAAGCCATATCACCAACCYGCATAATGTTATTCTTACATAACAAGTCAGCAAGCGCTCACTTATAAAAAATGGAACAGCTACATCAGGAGAGAGAGTTTTCCATCAAATTTAGAAGCCACAGCCTGACTGCAGAGCTGAATGCATTTGCATGATGGGAAATGTTTTCATGTAAGGTGGTGGAATGGGGTTAACAAAAGAAAACAGACACATTTTAAGATAAACGTTTTTTCTCCTGTTATGTTTTAGCACTCCCCAATCATCACAGGACACCAGTCTGTTAACATCAGGCCAGTACTTCACTTCTACTCAGCTGCAAGTGGCTCCTTCCAGCTGAAGTTTCCTTTAGAATAAACTGCAGTAAACTCAGAGGAGTATGACAGCTCTATTACCTGAACAGAATCGGAAGGGTGGAATCGTGACCGACCGGGTTGAGGGTACCCCCAGCACTGCCAGCACGTCCGTGTCTACCCACAAACACATACCTCTGACAGTATATATATATATATATATTTATGTACATATACATTCACCTGTAGCTATTTTAACCCCCTGCCTCTGATTCATTCACCCTGCTGAATTTTTTTCCTGCTTTCTAAAAACATTTTGATCTCTCAGTCCCTCTGTCTAGGAAAACACATGATGATCCAAGCTCACTCCTGGTACGTTTTTGTGTGAGATTATATCTCAAYTGAAAAAGATACTTTTCTGTTGGAAATATTAGCATGTGGAAATGCACTTAGCAAATATCCAAGATTGGTATGAACTTGAATAGTGTTTAACATCTTTTCATTACATTTTATCTTTTTTTGAGGACTCACTGTAAAGTCAAGAAAGGAGGAATGTGAATTGCATACTGTTATGAAATTGTTCATGTTCAAACTTGGGCTATCAAAAAAAAAAAAAAAAAAAACCAAAAACCCCAGCAAACGTCAATATTTCAAAATATAATTGTCAGTTTGGAGCAACTGCAATTTTGTAATGTGCTGCTATATAATGAATTTGTTCCCTTTAGGTACAATATACCCAAGAGTATTTTTCAGTGCAATAACTGAAGAACATCCCTTCTATTTTGGTATAAAGAAAAGTGGGAATATTGAATCACTAGCTAATGAAAAATTACAGATCCATGCCAGCAATATAATGTATCAGTAGCTAGAAAGCTATGCTGCAAATTGTGCCGACAATAGCTTTATAGAAGAAAATTAAGTTCACAGAATCTATTTGAGGACTTTTAGAGTTGCAAATATTGATTGTTATGCTTTAGATTGTCTCCAAGGTCCTAATTTTTCCTCCAGAGTACACCAGGAGAACACAAATTTGGTTACAGTGAATTAAATCTTAGTGCTAGGGCATGATATTCAAGTGCAGAATATCTGAAAAATTGCTGTCAGAGTGTTTTCTCTGTACTATATGATTAATTTTAATTTATTTTTTCCCCCTTTACCATCTGTATAGGCCTAATTTCAAATAAAAAGATCAGAAAAACAAAAATGTGTTCATGGTTCTGTCATGGAATAAAAGCAAATAAAAATGATTGAATGGCTGTGACACAAAAAGTATGTGCAGGGTAGCAYGCACTCTTTGCTTCTCTGCACTCTGCAGAGAAGATATTCAAAGTTCAATTATGTGGTTACAGTGGTGGTGGTGGTGAGTGCTGGTGTCAGCTCGTGGAACTCCATATCTACATTACACAAGGACAATTCAGTATCAGGAAAAACAATCCATTAAAACTTGGCATTACCCACACAGGGTCATTTTGCCATGAATGAACTCAACTATTAGGACCAGGTATTACTGAATAATCCACCTTCTTCAGCCTTCTCTGTTTAGTTCATCTGGTAGTTCAAAGGATTAGGCACAGATGAAAGGAATCTGCTTCTCCTTAGATTTCATAGCTTTTCTTTGTTACTTTTCAAAATGTGTGGATAGTAAATGCTTAGGTTTCAAGTCTGTATTTCTCAATATTGACAGTTACAATGCCAGCATACAGCAGTCAGAACCTGGCTGTGAAAATTTATTATTTAAACACACACACATATATATGGATATGTATTTTGAAGCAATACAGCATCACAACACAGCAGAAACTTAATGAAAGGTAAAATCAAGGATATTGATGGTATATCTCTATGCAAATCTACATAAAAGAGCTGCTTAAAAAATCACCTTTTATCAACTCTTTATTCCTATTTATTCGTAGGGAGTTTAATTCTCAAAAGTAGATAATAAAGAKGTTGCAAAGAATTTATCCAATGCCTCATATGATCTTCCTGTGCTGAACCCTCTAATACCTGTGGGGTTTTTATGGCAGCTGAATCTCATTTATTGGTTTATCTTCATGTTTTGGAATCCAGGTTTTCCTGGGACAGAAATAATTTCTTTTCCTAGTATGTGGTTCAGGGCTGGGTGTTTTGGATTTAGTCTGAGAATAATGTTGATAACACATTGATGTTGCTGGGTACTGCTTACACTAAGTCAAGGACTTTTCAGTTTCCCGTGCTCTGCCAGCAAGCACATGCACAGGAAGCAGGAGGCAGCATGGCCAGGACAGCTGACTCCAACTGGCCAAAGGGATAGTCCTCACCACAGAGTGCCATGGTCAGTATAGAAACTGGGGAAGAGGCTGAAGCCACCAATCGCTGCGTGGGGACAGGTATCAGTCAGCAGGTGGTGAGCAATTGAGTTGTCCATCACATTTTTCTTGTATTTTATTCCTCASTCTCCTTCCCATTAACCTTGCAATCAGTAGAAGTAGCATATTATCATAAGGCTTTATTTTGCTGAAATTACTAAACTGTTCTAATCTCAACCCACCAAGTTTACCTTTTCCTTCTGCTTCTTCTGTTTGTGAGGGAAGGGCTGCGTGGTGTTTAATGCCCAACTGGGGTTTATGCACAGCATGACTGCATCAGATTATTTGTATTTCTAAAGAAGCCCTCTTGCCCCTAATATTTCCAATATTCTGCCACTCGCTCAGAGTTGATACTAGTATTGTGTATTGCTTGACCCACACTCCTCAGTGARTTAGAAAACATTCATAGCCCACTACAAAGGTTGTTGTTACCATAAGACCCACAACTCTGCTATTTAGGAAAAGCCTACATTGTTGAAAAGTTCTCCAGTGTGGTCTTTCTAGACACAGGTGCTCCCTAAGAGGGATCTCTCAGAATTCTGTTTCTCTAGATTGCAATTTCTTGTATAAAAGGTGCTAAAATATGCCAAACTAGGTGTTATATGTACGTTTACTAAGTTGCTGAATATTGAGATTTTATGATGCAGTCTTTTCCCACTTACTATTCTGAGTTGTTTTTATGAAGAAGGTTTAATAGATTTCTTTTTTTCTTTTTTTTTTCTGCACCTAGTTCATGGCTCAGAAATTTAGCCTGACTTTTAAGCTAACCAGGAAATGGAAGGTTCAAGTGATTCAACTGAATCACAGGGTAGAAATCTCATGTATAAGCCTTTCCTTATTTCTTCCTTCATGCCTTTAGTTAGGTAACTAGCTGGAGGCTTTTAAAGTAGAATATACAGGTTCTTTGAACCAGCAGATCCCATTAAAATGTGTTAAGCACAGATGGCTCAGTGATCTTTAGTTACCTATAACCCTGTAAAATATWGGTAAACCTCAACTGGCTACATGAGTCATAAAAACATCTGTTGTTCAAATAGATGGACCCAGCTGGATGTCTATGTTTCAAAAAACGTAACTTGCCTTCTACAAAGCAGCACAGTCAAAATAAATCCCTTACTGAGGGTTAAGTCAAATCCTCTGCTTCCATTTAACAGTACAGACCTCTCTGGTTGGACTCACACCCTGAGCAGCTTCACTCTCATATTTTTATGATTTACCAAGCCAGGCATAAGTTTCCAGCAGCCTACATAGTTACAGGTAACTCATGCTCACTGAACCAGTTTGTTCCATCTGCACTTGAAGCAGTTCAAATTATGAAGAGCAATCCATGTCAGACTCATTTAACCAACTGGGAATTATGGTGCCATTTTCAGAGGTGCCAGGTAGCACTTCCTGCACTTCGAAGGGACAATTCAGCAGCAGTGCAGCAACCAAGTGCCATTTGTTGTTATTATGGCTAATGGAAACAATAATCTCCTGTTATTAAAGGTCAGCTCATGATTTCAAGACAAATAGTGTTATTGTGCCATGCCTGGAAAATGCAAGTGGAGTGTACAAGGTAAAAAGTAGTATCTAAAGAAATTATCCACAGCATAACAAAACACAAGAGAGAAAGTTACCTTTATGTGAGTACCTTAATTATTTCCTCTGGGAATTTATATTAAAAAAAAAAACAAACCAAAAAACAAAAAACAGCAAGGATTTTGCTACGTTGAAGTTGAATCATGATAAATTCTCTGCTGCATCCCTCCAGTTGTATGCCATAGTACATGTCAAGAGCATAGAGGAGAAAATAACCCTGTTCCTTCAGGGTCAAAAAATCATCATCTGCAAGGAATAATAAGGAATTCAAGGGAAAAAAATATTTTTTGGTATCTACATTTTATCTCAAGCTAGGCCTAATCTGACCTTCAGCTGAAATATTATCCCCAAACATATAGAAACAAAAAAAAAAGTCTTACATAAATACGCTTACAGGACCTGAATCAGCTTTCACTGAACTTTTATTTTTGTAATCATAATTTAATTTTATTTATTTTAAACATTTCTGTTTGTTTTTTGAAAACTGTTTGTTATCTATTGATCTTTGTAACTACTTATAAATCTTTCTGAATTTTCCCCTGCTGCAAATATCCATTCTTCTTYCTTGCTGTTGCGTGGTGTACCACCATCTATTTCACATAAATGGGATGACAGAATGATGTACTGAATCAGCATGCAAGTATGTTATGAAGCAATTATGTTTGATGGTGCAGWTGTGTTAAAATTAACTTTCTTCCCTGACTTCAGAAAATCTGCATCAGAGACTTAAGGAAGCGTTTCTCATATTATTAAAAATAAATTACTAATAAAACRGGGAAGTGAGTGATCTCACTCTAACTGTTTGGAGCAGTGATAAGGAAACCAAGGCTACTTTGCACAGYTAACAATTGATTATACTCTGGCCTTGGCCCTGGATTGAATTCTGTAAGCAGAACTGTTTTAAAGTAAAACATGCCAGTCCCTGAAAGGCTCACTATTTTGAGAATGAGATTTTTCTTTCTCCATCTAAATGTCTGTAATGATTACTTTGAAAAGTTTGAGCCATGTACAATAAGGCATATGTGCTGAAGTGGTCATCTTAAACCAGAAAGTTAACTAACAAATATCAGCAAAAAAACGATGCCATTATTTGTTTTTTAAGCTAACACTGAAACCTGTGATAAAGAGAAGAAACATTAAAGATAGATTGACTCTTAGAAGACATGAAAATACTCTGAACACTCTTTAACAGGATCAGTAGTCTTGTTAAATCTGCAGTTATTTTCTTTTCTATAACATGAATCAGAGTAGATTTAGCTCTTCAGTATATTTTCCTTCAAAAAGAAAAGGTGTTATAAAGACATTTTTGCATAGTTTGTTCAAGCAGACTCAAAACAATATATGTAAGGTCAAAAGCAGAGTCACCTCAAGCCAAATGACTTAGTGCTCAAACATGTATAGAAATAATAACTCCCATTTGAGTTTGGAATTTATTTCCTTTGACATGTACTGATCACAAAGCACCTAATCTTACTTCTAATGAAATCAATAAGAAATCTCCTTCTGCACTCATTGCAATCAAAAGGGCTACATTTTCCTTATGTAATTATTTTTTTTTAAAGTTTGAATTGGCTGTTTGGTCACTTGATTTTAGTGCCCAAAGCAAAAGCATTTATAAGTGACTGGAGATTAATTTTGCAAGTAATATCCTTAAGGAAGGATAATTCCACCATATTAAATTCGCTGCTTACCTGCAAGTAACTACCCTACATTAGCTTCCTGAAGGATATATCCGTGCATGCCATCAAAGACAAGCTGTCAAAACAAGATCAAGTGCTGCTTAGGTTCACTTAAAAGTCAACTTTCATTCCAAGGTGATGTTCTTCTTGAAGGTGAAGTGTATGGAATCACATACATCCCTGTTGCAGTTTTGATTTTGCTTGTTAGTAAATGTCATGAATATTTCTATAATTTGCTAAGGCTAGCTAGATTTCACAGGTTCAAAGTGCATCTTAAAAGAARCCCTGGGGATTGTGTATTCTTCAAGGGTTAATTAGTTACAGTCAAATATGAAGCAGAAAAACAAACAAGTGTGTGTAGAACAAATCATAAATTCTCTTGTGAGAATATATGTCAGAGCTCTAGGTCAAAATRCATCATTATCCACATACTGTTCTCATCTTTTAAAAGAGTACATTAAATGTATTTTTTATATTCAAAGACAATCTTGAATGTCCAGACAATTAAAAATGTTACTAGGAAAATTCAAGAAGAGATTCAGATACATAATTAAACATACTTAAAAGATAGATTTTGTCAATCTCACTTTTTTGAAACAGCATAGTCTATGGATRATCCCAGTGAAAGAAGTGGAACTTATATATTCAGTGAACAAAAATTCTTGTTTACCAAAATGTTTCATAATGGTAACATATTTTCAAGTAAGAAATGTTTACTTTTTTTCATGCGGGGGGAGATGGGGAAAGGTAGTTTTTAACAAGATGATTACTTTTATATTTAAATTTCAGAATTGAGAAAGTKTTCTCTTCCTACATGTACTGACACACTTTGTTCCAGGGAATATTTAACAATGAATATAAGCAATTGTCTGGATAATGCACAAGTTCTGTCCCCTTATTCTTTCTTTTTTAATAAATATTTCTTGCCTGTGATTAGCCTATGATTGCTTGTAGYTAATGCTATCAGTAAATTATGTATCTTCTTCAAAATACAAATGTTTTTTACTTTTCATAATGTGGCTTTCATATAATCACTGGGTTGTATCATTGGGTTCCAATACTGTTTTATTATGAGTTTTATTCCTAACCCTCAAGGGGCAGGATTTTACCTTTTCTGCTCTTTTCTTTTTTTACATTAGCTTAGCAATACAGAGCTGCACCTCTTTCTAATGGGATGCATGAGATYTCTTCTTTAAAGTTTATAAAGTTTATACTTAATCTCAAACTTCTGCACTTAATTTTCAGGTATTCAGCTCAGATTTTTGTGGACAATTTCATGTTTTCACAGATATCTGTTACTTCCAAGGAGAGTTATGAAGAATGAGATGAATGGAAGAATGGAAGAAAATAACTATGCAGCTGTCACAATTTTGGACAGTGGGTGGTTTTCAAATCATGGGCTGATGTCTTCCTTCAGGCATTTATGCTTGACATCCATCTTGCCCGCACAGACATAATCAAATTTTTAATCCTTAATTAAATAAAGATCTGTTTTGTTAGTCTTTTTTCTCCTCACATTCCACTTTTTTCTTGTCTAGGGTATTTTAAATATTCTCT
>NW_026623383.1:1155512-1162737 GCF_030028575.1 Malurus melanocephalus | reverse complement strand
TGCAAGAACTGTATTCTTAATTCTTCTAAAAACTGTGCCACAATATGAGTATCAGCTTGCTGAAGCCTTACTTTCCCTTTAAAAATGGATRCATCAGGCATTTGCTAAATGTCTGACTTGAAAGCCAGTGCCATCYATATCAGGGAAAAGCAATTATGGAATGGTATGATCACCTTCCCTTTAGAGCACCTCATGGATAATCATGCTCATAAGTCTGACACCAGCGAGCACATTTTCAAAGTGATAATTGAGGATTTAACCATGTGGRTGATGTTATTGGAAGTAGTAGAGCCTAATTCTGGGTTTTGAAAACCCTCATCCTGCAGCAAGTTTAATAAATTTCACTTGGTTACTTTACTAGTTATGGTGAATGGAAAGAGAGACAGACTTCATTTTCAGAAAATAGCAGTGTGACAATAATGTCATCTGTGAAAATGCCCCCAATGTAATTCGCCAGGCACTTTTACTATATGGCAGTATCTCAGTCTCATTAACTGGAGCAGCATCATTTATTTGAAACTCTAAATAAAAGGGGTACCTGTGCTCAATCCATATGCTCCTGAAAAAGAAATCTGTTGTTTACTCTGTATGMTTCATTTAACTTGAAGTTAAGACCATGAAACATTGGTCTGCAGTTCCCTTTTTTCAACTGCAGGGGACAAAGCATACTGGAAACCTGCACTTTAGATTTTTATTTTTTCTTTTTTGTTTAAATTTTCGCTGTTACTTCTATTCCTGGACAATACAGCTAGTTCTAATCTGTGACTTACTCCTAAGAACCTTTTCTCTGAAGAAACATCAAACCATCTTTCCAAAAGCAACCAAATTTCACAACAAAAAATCCCCTAGAGGGAGGAGAAACTGCAATATATTTTAGCAGAAAAAATACAGTCAGTGCGGAAATGCTTTGTTGAATATTAAAAAAAATAAAAAAAATAAAAATAAAAAAAAATAAAAGTGGATAAAGTGAGAAAAGGAAATTAGTCTAATGGGGAAATAAAAGATGGTCAGAGGTGATAAAGAGCCAGTCACAACATTTCAGTTCTTAAGCTGATGAGGCAAAGGCAGAGTAATGTAAATGCTGCAGTTAAAGTCAAAGGCAGTCGAGAATGTGGTGTAATGTACTCACCTCCCATTGCATCTCTCACCATCTGCTACAGCTTGACATGGTAATACATCACAGAATGAAGTGTAAAGTGCAAGGTCAAGAGCCAAGATATTTCTTTCATCGGGGAACTCCAGATAGAAAGTCTTTATTGATCAGTCAGAGCTACCTTACAACAACTCTACAACTCTAATTGGAGCTGAATGATTTTATGTTTTTATAACATTAAGATTGTGATGATATCTAGTCTGGCAAGGACACACAAAAGGTATAGCAGATTACARGCTGCATTAATATCAGAAGGCAAGGTATAGCTCAGGGAAAGGAGTTAGGTGATACCTTAGTGTGATTTAATCTTCAGCCTGGGACATGAGATGGTTGAGCAGGTAGAAAATTATATCAGTTGTGAGATTGATTATAAGGAAGTGAATGTGTTAATAACTTACTTTATAAAACTGGCTTTTCAAATGACAGCAATTACAACAAACATAGATTGCTTCCCTGGGTGTCATACTTGCAGACAGAATTAATGACTGACTCAGTAACTCCTGTGTTAACATAATAGGCTAGTTAGACTAATTCAGTGGAAAAGTAGAAGCATCATTGTATATTTTAACATAACAGTGTTGTTGRTGAGGGTATTTTATTAAATGAAGGGGAATTAAGGTAAATCCCAGGTAAAAAGTATTACTTTGTCTAATCCATCTCTCTAGAGGTAGCTAGTATCAATCCAAAGGAATATGAATTATTAATAAATACAGGTCTGCCATCACAAAATCGTGTAATTTGGGAAATACAAGAACATATTGTGCCTCGAGTGTATACACCAATCTGTAACAAAGCACAATGTTTTACATAGTATCAGCAGCATTCCCTTCACCATTATTAAGCTTCTCTCATTATTTTTATAAAGAGATTGATTATTTCACCATTTTGCACTTTTGAAAGTAAGGTTTGCCATGCATGCTCTTAGTGACTAATCCCAATTGGTGCTGAACACCTGCAACTTCTATTGAATTCTTCAGTGAATGTTACAAGTGCTATCACCGACCCAGGATTTAATTTTCTTGTCTCTCATTGAGTCTTTAAAATAATTTCTGCCATATTTTTTTGAATACAATTAACCAAAGCTAGACAAATAAGTAAGAATAGAAGTAAAATGCTCCCTAAGCTCAAAGTAAATTAATATTTGTTTCCATTATTTCAGTCCTCTGAAAATAAGATCTRTTTGAAAGGAAAGATATTTTACCAAACCATACAAAGTGATATACATATTAGATACCAAAACAACAGGGAAGATTTTCATGTCAAAATATACTAATTTTCCATCTCTCTGTAGTCACTGGCTCTGAATGGGGTATGCTATTGGTCTTTTGAATCACAGATGGTGCCTTTAGGCCCTGGTGAGGCTAAAATTGTACCTACACAGATAGTTCTTCCTGCCAAAGGTTTGCAGTCTAAATWAACAAGATTACTACAAACATCACAAAGATGAGTCAAGACTGTTACTTCCGGGCAAATTGCATTCCATTTGGGGATGGGACCTGAATGACTTACATCCTTGTACAGGGATTTTGTATATAAGATTGTCTATCCACACCTACAATGGAAGGACAGAGCAGAATTATGTTTACCAAAGTCTACTCTGATGCTCTTCTCAAATATCTCAAATTCTTAAAGTTGTTTAATAGCTTCAGTTTGATATTTTTGTATTTATGTCCCTTATCAAATGGAACAATATACTTATTTTCCTGTATTTCCACATTTTTTTAAATTGGAATAAAATATTACGAGTCCAGCATCATAGCATCATTTTTTAAATTAATTAGGCAGAAGTAATTGAATTGCAGTTATGATGGACTTAGAGAAGTCTAAATTTACTGCAAGGGGGGCAAAAATAATTTCCCCCTTACCATGGCAATATGAAAGGGACATAACCTGATCTGAAACAGAAGTCCAAAATCATAAGGATCTGTGTCAATCTTGAGTTATATCCCAGCAGATAATGCTGTGACCTATGGAAAGTCCATTTGTCAACTGAGCTGGAGCATATGCTACGGGATTTCATGTGAAATGTGTTAAAAAATCCTTACCCAAAGACAGAACAAATGTGGTTACAATAACCAGAACCTTTACTACTGATGCTTTTCATAATGAACGAGAATAGTCACAGTCTAGCAAATTAAGGTGAGCTTTTCTCATCASACAAAAAACCAAGCAGATGTGATTTCTTTTGCCAAAAACCTWATTACTATTTGCAATTGTCCTACTCCTGCATTCTGTGTTTCTCATGAGAACAAAAGCTGATGTAAGATTAAACTGCGAAACAAACAAAACACAGATCAGGTTCCAAGAAAGCTGCAAGTGTATCAMATGCATCAAATCACACTGTAAGAAACCGTGCCTATAAATATCAAGTAACCTCGAAAATCATTCGGCTGCAGAAGCTTGGAAAGAGGGCCATTGCAGAATGCTTTTTTTTCACTCTCTATTCCAATCTGAGGCAGCTGCTGACCCGTGTTACTTTTTGTAGTTTTCCAAATGGCTTTTGCATAGGTCCAAGCTGCTTAGAGAATAGAAATAAGTGGCACTGAACATTATRCTATTTTGTGTGCTTATCACCAGGAAAGGTATGAGCCAGTGGTCAATGTAATTTTCCTCYAGTATAGGTATTAGCTGAAATGACACAAGTCCAGTATGAATGTTCAGTCTGACCAGCTATGAAAACAGTAATTGTATCACCAGAGAATATGCRGGCTAAGAAACCATCTGAACAATGACATAAAAAAAGTCTGAACTAAGCAGAAATAATTTTAAAGGGAAAGTAAGAATCACAACTGTGATGAAAATCAACTATCTTCTGTATCCTTACTGTAGTCTTCCTGTGCTTTCAGTGGTTTCTGTTTCATCCCTGGAAAAATGAGTTTTTGCAGCCCCTCAAGTTGAATTAAACTTTGGGTAGTGAAGGGCAGATGATGCTTTATTTCTGAAATAAACCTTAGCACCATTTCWTTCAAGCCTCTCCATTATACTGGGTCACATGACAGTAAAGAAGGTGCCTTAAATGCATTGTCTAGTCATAAAAAGTATCACCCTGCCAGAGAAGAGTCTGAATTCCTTTGTAGTACAGCATCTTTCAACATGCGGGTTTCCCAGAATAAACATTCTACTACACATATATACTGGGTATATTAAAAGAAGCTTTTATGTCCCCATGACATGGTGTTTTGAGACACACGTGCTCTTAGGTTTTGCAGGGAATGAATCCTTAGGTAGCAGGGAATTAATCTTTATTTGAACACTCAGGGYTTTTCCTTGAAGTTTAGGCAGATTTCTTTCTCCATATGAACCCATCTCTCTGCCTGTTACTGCGAAGAGGGTAGCATCACACACTCAGAATTGTTGATGTATAAGCCTAGGATGAATTTCTGTTCAGATTCAGATTTTTACAGGCAGATGTTTGGAATAAAGTGTCTTTTGTTTGTACCATCAAATCTCATTCAGCTTGTTTTCTTCTATTGCAAAATTCTTGCAGAAACAGATAACCAGCCTTGCATGACAACAAAATATAAATGGAAACCCAGGCCTGTAAGGGTCAGCATTAGCCCTTAGTAGAAGAGTTACAGAAGAAAATAGCTTAACTGGAAAAGAAACACAGAACAGTTGAAGTTGGAAGGGATCTCTCGAGATCATCTAGTCCAACTCCCCTGCTCAGCAGAGTCACTGACAGCAGGTTGCCCAGGGCAGTGCACAGATGGCTTTTTTGAATATCTTCAAGGGTGGAGACAGCACATCTTTGGGAGCCATCTGGCRCATCAACCACTTCTCCCAGTTTGTATCATCAGCAAACTCCTCCCCTGAGARTAGGTCTTCCTTGCTCCAGACTTTACCTCCAGTTCCAGGGGCCTGAGGACCAGACCTACTGATAAAAACTGAGGGCAAAGTGACAGCAGGAACTTTGTCCTTTTCCATCTCCTTTGTTATGAAATCCCCTGTCCCACTGAACAACAGGCCTACATTTTTCTTAGCTTTTCTACTACTGATATACCTGCAGAAGTTTTGTTTTTTGCCTTTCGTATCAGCATCAACTCCACAGACTTTAGCTTTCCACATCCCACCCCTCCAGGCTTTGACAATATCTTTGGGGTTTTTTCCCTGTCATTTATTCCTGCTTCCAGCCCTTTTATCCTTCCTTTTACTGCCTGTGTTTAAACAGGAGCTCCCTGTTTAGCTGAGCCTGCAGCAGGTGAACCTTGAAAATCATCCAGCTCCTCTGGATCTTTCTTTTTACAAAGACTCTATTCTGAAGAGTTATCAGAAATCCCATATCACYAAAACTGCACCCCAAATAGCAAATCTTGAACTGTGATCTCTCAGCTGAATCATCACCATCAACAGAAAGAACCCAGGCAACMCCACTGGTGTCTAGGACAAGAAGAAATCCCTCTCTTCACCACCTGCCTGATCCCTCCTAAAGAGCTTCTATCCATCTCCCACAGCACCCCAGTCATTTGAGCAATCCCACCATGTCCCCATAACCCTGAYAAGATCATGGCCCTTTGTTCCCCATGCTGCGTGCATTTGTGTATGGGAACTGATCTGTGTATGGGAATTGTCTGAGGGAACAAATGGTTGGATTCAATATTTAGAAAACTGTCAGCCTTGAATCCCCCAGCAAAAAAAATTGCTCAATTTTTTACAAAAATACACATATTTTTATACACATGTAGTCAGACACGTAACAGCATACTTTGTGCTGTTTAATAAACTACTTAAAAGCTAACCAAATTAAAATGAAAATTTAATTTCCAGGAAAACCATCTTATCTCCTTTTAGAATTTCTGAACAACAATTTGTGTCAGTTCCTGTGACAACAAAATGATGCAACATGTCATGGAACATATTCATCAGACTCCATTTCTAATCAAATGAATAAAAATAGAATATATTAATAGCAAAAGTGAAATTCTCTTGCATACAGATTTTGCATACAGATGTTGAGCGCATAAAGATTAGATTCATTTAAAATTCTATTTTCAACTTTACATTTATGGTCAAGATATTTCTCTCCTCTCTAACCCCACATGTTCACTTTTTCCTTTAAACTACAACCAATGGCGTCAGTGTGCTTTACATTATCATCTAATATGACTTGAGAGATTGCATGACTGGAAAGTATTCCAATTAATTTTACTGCAGCCTAAATCACCAAATATAAAAGAATTTCAGTCTCCTAATTTGCACCCAAACTCATACTTTTACTAACAGATAGTTTGCCAATGCAACAATTTATATATTATTTATTTAAAAAACATAACACATGGCTCAGGTTGATGGACTTGGAATTACATTTCCACAGTTTTTCTTGGCCGGCCCAATCAGCATTCTGCAGTAAGATATCCATTCACAATCAGTATTTATAAAAAAGATAATATCCAGATAATTTTCCTATAGAATATTAGTAAAGCAAATGGAGATACACATAGGGCAACTTTGTCTAACAGCACAAATGTAACTACAAATTTTGCTTTGTATATTGCTCAAATATTGYTCCAGCTTATGCATCAGGGTGAGCTAATATGCAAAGACTATTTTCTCTGTAACTATTATTGAAATTAACATTAAAACTATAGACACTGCAATCTTTTCTGTGCAGAATCAGAGATATCTGATATGAGGACACTTAYGTTGCTAGCAATCTAAATAAAACTGAAGAGTTTTTAAATCCAGAGTGATTTTCTTAAAAAAAAAACAAGCAACAAACAATCCACAGATACTAGGTCATAACAAAGGCTCCTATACCACTTCTATTAATTCTGTGTTTCCCAAGGGATTTCTTCACTAGGAGAGACTATAACGCCTGGCTTGTGTGATTAAAACCATCTATATAACCTAAAAAACAACAGTCCTTATACAGAATCATAGAATGATTTGGGTTGGGAGAGYTCTTTAGAGAGAGGTATCTTGTCCAACCCCTCTGCYRTGGGCAGGGACATCTCTCACTAGATCAGGTTGCTCAAAGCCCCACCTAAACACAGTTAATGGCTTAGCTACAGGATCAATTTATCACATACCAGTTTACAAATGGTAAATTTTAATATATGTAGTAGTAGTCCATCA
>NW_026623383.1:1154216-1155462 GCF_030028575.1 Malurus melanocephalus | reverse complement strand
CCAACAAAACACCCCAAAGTAATTGGAAGTATTTCAATCTACTGTGAAAGATTAAAAGAAACTTGAATTGCTTGCATTTACCATTACACATTAGTAAATCCATATTTTCATGGCCCAGCTGCTGTGCAGTGTCCTTTTATCCACAATAACTTAATTGTTTTCATAAYATTTCAAAAGCTTAGAAACATTGGAAAATATGTCTGTTCTCCAGATGACAAACTATGAAAATGCTTTTTCATACTTTTAGACATTTTGTATTGCTAATTGGGTATTGAGTGGCTTCTCTCCTATAAATTTATAGTGTTTCAGAAACAACAAAACTATGTCTTTATCTAATGGTCAGCAAGAAAGGATAAGTTAGATTGGCCCATTTAAAATCTTTAATTAAATATATTCTAGAAATACCGTATTTCAATTATTTCAGTGCTTTCTTTTAAAATATGAATATAGACTGTTCACAGTCTTGGTACAGCTAGCTTTATTGCATTCATTCCTACTATGAAATAKTTTAAAAATAGATACTTGGAAAAGTTTCTGAGTTTTTTGCAAGATGATTAATCATCTGGGTTTTTCTGTTTGGAGTTTCTATTTGCCAGTGTATATAGTATCAGATCCCCAAAAGARTAAGGTATAAAGTTTTAAATCATTCTCAGACAGAGTGACACAATTAATCCTCAGCTATGATTTCTATCAAGTTGGTTTATCACCACATAATCTCTGTATTGCAAATGTATACTATTTTGTGAAGGTGCCCTTGGACATCCTGATACACTATCACTTAAAGACAAAACAACTGTAAAAGTATGAAGGAACTTCTGAGGAATTTATTCAAAGACAAAAAACAAATTTCAAAAAAAAAGCAATGATCCCACTCATTGAATAAACACTAACATATATTGGGTGACTTTTAACATTTTTAAACAATGAAGCRCATATCTTAGAAGATTTGTTTTTCCAGAATATGTTGTGAGAGTTAGCATAATTATTAAAAATTTARAGACATTTTAGCTGACAAAGAACTGTTAAAAATTTTGCTCATTTAGGAAAGAGTCCTATTTGTGAGATGGTCCCCCAAGCTAGATAACAAAATAAAAATCCAGTCCTTTCCTTCAGTTCCAAAATATGTTACATGTAGATAACAAATATAYATGTCATACTCAGACAATTGCATTTCAAATTCAGAAATTAATAACACCATTGCAACACTTCTGTTCTTTACTTTGAGTTCTCTGTCATCCTCCAAACT
>NW_026623383.1:1149360-1153873 GCF_030028575.1 Malurus melanocephalus | reverse complement strand
AAGAAGAACAAGAAAGAAGAACAAGTCATGGATCAGTTAGTACCAATGAACAAGAATTTTGTGTAAAGCAGATTTCATCTTCCATTTTCAGCTTCTATTTTACTCCTTACATCACTTTATTTCCACAGACAGTAATGCCTTTCACCACATGCACAATAGACTTCCTGCATAACATGGGTTAATTTCTTTGGTGATTATTTCCTACTTGTGGGGATATTCAAACACTGAATCAAATGACTTTGGGATATGATGGTTGCCCTTCAGTTTAAGTTTTCAAAACTTTAGTTGTTGTCTTTTTAAAGGATATGCCTTAACTCAATGTGACAAGTACTGAAAATCAGTGAAATATCATAGCCCAGGATATGCAAAAAGAATCAGTCTAGATCAGTAAAACTTTGTGAAAAATGACAGGCATCAATTGCTGCTTTAAAATTTCTTGAAGAGTAACATGCACAGAATAAACACAGAGCACTTATTATGACCTTGCAGACTACTCACCAGCACAGAGACCACATTTTCACAATCAGCAAGAAAGGTAGCTTTATCCCTCTGCACCACAAAATCTGTCCCTGCCAATGGCAACTGAGAGATCGATGCAAATGTCCTTCCTAATTACCAAATTAAATGGTATACATCTCTGCAAGTAAATTTCAGTTATATTTGCAGTATRTATCAGCACAGCTCCTTTGGATTTAGCTCTTTAGTGCTCAACACCTGGTCTTTTTTGATAGTTTATATAGCTTACAATTTCCCCCCTAATTTGCATAAAACCATAAAGATTAAACCCTATATACTTATTGATTTGTCCTCTGGGCATGCATCTTTTTTTCTTAAAAAAATATGCATTTGATTGTCTTTTTATCTTTCCKCTTACTTAATCCTCCTGATTTTTCTGTTTATTATTGCGATAGCTTTTTTATATTAATGATGATATAATTATCTGTGGATCCCCTACACTGATTTTKCTTCACACATAAAAATGAAACAAGACAGGAAAAGAAACAAGATATATTATAAGAGCAAAGAAAAAGAAAGGCAGCCCACAATAAAAGTGAAACAATAGCTCCCCCCAAGCTAAAATTTGACAATTTTAGCATGAGTTAAGAACATGAGTCACCATTATTTAAATCATATCAATAATTAATAGGCTTATAGGTTACAGAATGCTCTCCCACCATTTTTCCCTCAGCATCACACTTTTGATTCTGACAGAAAATRTAGCAGACTAAAACCAGTTTATTTTAGAGCTTGTTTGCTGATTTTTTTATATTTATGTTTGAAAATATAATATCCCTTTTTGCAGATGTAAGACTTTAAAGATTAGAAAAAAATATAAAGGAGGAATTTTCTGTGCAGCTTATACCATGATCTACTGTAGCTGAAAACCACATTTCTTCCTGACAGTAAAGGAAGTTGCAAGTTTTATTAGACATTGAACACTCTGGTAAGTTTATCTCGGGTGCTAGGTAATTGTGAATAAATACCTGTTAAAAACAAACAAAAGAAGAGGCCACAGYATCTGATGCCCCACTGGGGCAAATCAGTTCAACTTCACCATTTGAAATTCTAATCTGATGCTTTTTCTATCCTAGAACATTTAATATACGTTCAAAAGAATGAATCTTTGAAACGATTTTTCATGGAGAGCAGTGCTGCTCATGAACAGCTTGCAGTGCTCCATATGGCAGAAGATATTGCCGGGCTCTTATATCACACATGCAGTTGTGGGCTACAGGAAACAACACCTACCAGAGGCTATATTTGAGAGCATGGGTCTGTGAAAGCAGCAGTCAAAGGAGTATAACAGCTGTAAGAGCATGAGGATACCTTGTGGAACTGTCACATTCAAAAGAGATGGAGAGTTAATGAAGGAATACCAGTATTTTGGAAACTGTGGCTATGTCAGGAGAAAGAAGTTATGCAAGCATTACAGAGATGARAAGCTGAGCCAGCTGCACCAGGTTAGCACACTACTGGTAAAAGGGGCTGCTTTGTTGAGAAAAGAACTGTACATAGAAACAGAAGACTGTTGTTAATAGTTTATTTTAAAGCCGTTTTATAGAACCAAGAAAATGTATTTTTAAACAAGGAGTATTTTCCTTTTTTATTTTTTTTAATTTTTTTTTTCAGACAAGGCATAATTAATGCCCTATTTTTTATTAAAATCATGACAGAAGTTTTCCCATCTGTTTTTAACACATATTTCCAGCATGCAAATATTTTCCATTGGAATTGCTAGTGGAGACATAATCTTTACACAACTAGAAATAAGCTAATCTAAAAGCAGTAGCATCAAGGAAAACCTTTGCATATCCTGTTACAAAGCATAGTTCAGTTCTGAGCTGTGGATGGTGCAAGASAGATAGAGCTGAAGGATCTTGTTAATGCCAGGAATTATCACTACCCTGTAATTTYCATTCATCCATGACTGGCAGTTATGACTTCTCTCCTGAGATGTGGAGATGACTAGTCACCTCTGTCTGGCAGAAAAATGGTGAAATCGTCATCTGGGGGAATCAACGCAAAGATGAAGTTTCACAGAGTAAATTTGCTGTCTTTGACCAGAGTACTTGGTCAAAGCTCAGGGCACTGTGTATTGATTCTGTGAGGAGGAAGGTGGTGATGGAGTCAGATGTCTTTGATGTCATCTGTTTACTTTCAAAGAACAAACAAGCTTCTGAACCACTGCAGAAAGCAAASAACAGTTTCCTTGATCATTCCACCAAAAAATCTTTCAAGCTGACACCCAGGGTAAATTTTCTTTCTTAGATGTAAACATTTATCAGGTGGAAAAGAATAAATAACTCAACATCCTTTCTGGGTCTAATTTCTGTGATTTTATAACTCTCAGTGCCATTCTCCTTTACCTTACTGTGTATCATGTTTCATCTCTTAGGCACTTGGTTTTCCCAGACACACATGTTCACATTCAAAGCTCCATATAAATGGAGGAATATGTATTCATTAGTCCATGAAYGTCCAGTTGAACCCAGAAGGTGAAGCTTGTATTTTTTAATCTAAATAGTTTATCAAATAATCTTGAATACGTTTTCCTAAGTAGTGTGAGTGCAGGATGGTAGTTACTTCTCCTTTCTGAAAGACTACATTGAATTCCTAAYGCCTATTACTAGTGCTAGCACACAGGAAATGATGATATTTAAATGCTAAGGGAATACCTGCATTAATCAAAATCAGCTTTCAGTTCTGATGTGAAGTCAAAAAAGTCAGAGCACCATAATTACTCTGGGATCAGAGATAGCACTCACCTCCATTCGTTACCACCCAGCATCCATCAAGCACTCTCTCTCTGCTCTGAGCGTGGGTGAACACCAGCWGATACTCAAAGATTGATATTTTTGATTTGTGCATGGTGGGATGGTATGGATATGGAACCAATGGTTATAGATCTCTGCTTTCTTGGCACCACCTCAGTGGRGTAGAGTCTCACCTGGATCATCAGCCTTCACTAGACAGTGAAGCTGCAAAATTAAATCAGACAATCCTCAAGCAGATGTCCTGACTGCATTTGGGTAGCTGAAGACAAGTAAAGGGAAGGCAGATTGGATGAAATGTTGATTTTTATTTTAATCTGTATTGTTATATAACAGCAATCTCATACCTTTTGAGCCTAGTTTATTTTACTGATCTGAATAAAAAGTTGGTACAGAGCTGTTTGAGAGCAATGGGTGTTTAATGTCTGTTCCTTGCAGCACAGTGTGTTTGAACAAACCATGAAAATCTGAATCATATTGAATTCAGACTGGAATATGCCACACTGTATGTCTGCTGCTTATGTTGCATCCTACATCTGYGAGGCAAACATAGAAGAAAATGAAGACCCCTGGCAGAAAGGAAAATACAGGAAAAAAATAGTCTTATCCTTATAATCTCATCTTATTTTGTGGTCCCCAGGAAATTTGTGACACTATTTGTCAACTGAATAAACACACCTTATTGGAATAAACAGAATATCTGGAATGGCAATTTATTTCCAAGGGGGCAATTGCAAGTGGCCTGCAAGTATGCTGCCTCTTTGGGACACAGAAATTCAACAAAAGGTTGTTTGTTCGGGTTTTGGTTTGTTTTATTTTGTTTTAAGGGCTGTAGTATAGCAGTTTCTTTGTCAATCATACTAATTCAGCTTCTGCACTGGGTTTTCTTTTTACATTAACAAAGTCTTAAGATAGAAAGCAACCTAAATGATATACTCACTCAAATGGCACTATAAAAAAAGATATTGTTTTGTGCTGTCATCAAAAAAATTCAATCCATTGCCACAATGAAATACGACAATTTCTTTTTAAAAAAAAATCAAGATATAAATAAATCAAGAGACAAAGTCAATTTTTGTCTTTGTCCTGTGGTTCCAGAAAAGCTTGCACCATTTAATGGCAGTAGCTACAGTAAAAGCCTGGAATTTAATTCTGCCTCTTAAATTGCATCAGGCGTGAGCACTGGGAGGACAAGAAAGCGGCAATAAGCTCGAGGGCTGATGCTGCAAAGAGAAATATTT
>NW_026623383.1:1081672-1148463 GCF_030028575.1 Malurus melanocephalus | reverse complement strand
TGCGCGGTGCGGGCGGTGCGGGGCGATGCGCGGTCTCGGCCGCGCTCCATCCGCGGGGCTGCAGCTCCCCCTGGCGCCCGCACCGTTCCGGGGCTCGCCCCTTCTGAAGCCTTTCCAAAGGGACGGCGTCAAACCGCTCAGATCGCTTTAATTGCTGGTTTATTATTTTAAAAAGGCAGCTGGGTTTCTTGTCCTGTGCTTTTGAGACGCGGACTTGTCCCGCTGACCTCTCCGCGTGGGTTCCGTGATTGCTGAKCAGCCCCTGCGAATGGGCCAATTAGGAGCTTTAGGAAGTCACCCAGAGCAGCAAGGAAATGCTTCTTAGGGGCACCGAGAAAATGAAAAACTTTTCATCTTTCAGAAGCTGTGAATGAACAAACTACTGCCAATTATTTTAATACATCAACACTGTTTTAGAGCCCACCACGTCTCTAAATATATTAAATATGTATCGGATGCTCATAAGGAGGGTAAAATTGTTTGATTGCTGTTTCCAGCATAACTCTCAGCAGTTTCTTAGAAATTTCAAATGTTAGACTGTTGCACTCTATTTATTCAGTGTGTGTAAACCATCCTGCTTTTGAAAAAAAAAAAAAAAATCTTCAGTATAAAATGACACTGTGAACCCTTCACTTTAAATCTAAGATATGACTTTCAAAAATTCAAAGGAATATTTTATCTGTCTCAAAAATACTCTCCTGAGACTTCAAATTTTCCATTTTAATTTTTTTTCTATTTTTTTTTTCTTCAGCATAAAATAAAATATTTTTTCCTCTCTATCTGTAATTTTAAATATGTTCTTGCTTGGTTTTTCACTTGATCCAACTTCTGCCCATTCTTTATCCCTGTGTTAGACTAATAGTCTCAAAGCAACATGGGTGGGTTCTGCTTGAATTGAAACATTTCCCTGATGTTTACATCCATTTCATTGATTTATATAAGCCAAATTTTAATGAATTTGTTGTGTGATCAATATATTATGACCCATATTGTTTCCAGCTCAACCATTATTACTGCACTGAATGAGAAATGAAGTTTGACCAAAGCAGTGTCCAGGTTGGACAGGACCCCAGGAAGTCTCCAGGCCAATCTCCTGCTCACAGCATGTCCAGCTCTGAGGTCAGACCTCATTGCTCAGGGCAATCTCAAAAACTGCCAAGGACAAGGAGTGTACAACCTCTCTGGGCAGTYTGTTCTGCAGCTTGGCTGTCCTCATGTTTTCCTTACATCTGACCTGAGTATCTCTCTTTACAATTTTTGCCTTAACTTTCAGCCTTTCACTCCACACTGCTGTATTTGTCTCTAGAAGACTTCTYCAGCTTTCAGCACACCCAGGACGGAAACTTCTGTAAGCAGTACTGTGCTGGCTTTGGCTGGGGTGCTGTTGACTTTCCTCACAGTGTCTTTTGCWGTCTTCTTGATCACCACATGTAAATGTTCAAGGGCTGCTTTTAAGTCTCCCTCAAACTCTCTTCCAGGCTGGACAAGCCCAGCTCCTTCAGCCACTGCTGACGGGAAAAGTTCCCCAGCCCCTGGCCAATTTGGCATCCTGGGGCYGAACTCACTTCAGTGAGCACTAATCCTGCACTGGGAGCACCAGGATGGGATGCAGGATTTCCAGAATTCTGAGGAATTCAGCTGGCCCCTCCTTCTTGATCAATATATCCACCTCCATTTTTATTTTACGTGTTCTTTCTTTAATGAAGTCTCTTAAGCCTTGCATCTTTCCTATACTGGAGTTTTGCATCAAGAATTCCTGACATAAAATAAAATATCTCAACAAAAACTCAGAAAATATTCTGTGATTCTGGAAGATATTCCCAAGAAGGTTTTACTTGTCTTGCTAAGGAATTATTATAGTTCTGTTGCAAAAATCAGCATATTTTCTTTAGCATACACTTTTCGGAAACTCTCTTGAACTTCTGTATTTTGTATAAATTTTTATGTGGAATATCCCACTCAAAACTAACTTCATCTCTAAAAAAAAGTTGCTGTCCCACAAAATCCAAGTAATTCCCTAAGTTATTACTGTATTTAATTCCAAGTACTTATGAAATGCTCTGGCAGATGGGAGTATAACAGGTATTTTATTTAGTCTTTTTTAATACTTAAAGTAACCTCTAGTAACCTTGCACTGAAATGAGATCAATTCAACAGCACAACACAACAGAACAGCAGACTACTGGGTAAMGGACAAGAATGCTTGTGGCAGAGCTCAGGCAGGGACTGGGTGTCCAGGGATACAGATGGGGACTCCAGGTGGGATTGGTCAGCTTAAAACCTCAGGCCCCAACAGCATTTTTCATAATTATACAAGTTAATTGCTATTTTATTACTGAGCTGAGAAAAATTAAATAGAAAAGGTGAATGTTCCCATATTCAATGGGAATATGGTACTGCTGAAGGAAGGTATAATATATGCTGACTTGCATATTTTTTTCAAGTACAGTAATTAAAATATTTTTGGTTTTTCATTTATGGACAGGAACATGGATGAATTAAAGCATTTGAAATATATCAGCAGTTAAAAATGTTTTTATTAGGGTAATTTTGATGTGTCATGTCAGGAGTCTGAAAAACTTAAATAAAACTTCTCTTTCTCTAGGCTGCTGAAATAATTCCCACTGTTCACCAAAGACTGATATTTGAAATAAGTTGTTCAACTACCTCCAGAGTCATATGCAGGGATGTATCAAAGACCACGTACCTGTCAAGTCACTGAGATACTGAGAGTGATGCAAGCTCTGGGACTCCTTTTACATAGAGCTGTGGCCATTGTCATTATCACTGACCAACCTGACAGCTATCAGTTTCGACCACAAAAAACTATGATTCACCAGTAAAATTCCTCTTCACTGCCCATTTTTCACTGYTGCATCTTTCTGTTGAATTAACCATTTTCATATAGAGCACTCTACTCTCCCAGAGGATACGTACTTCTTCCTAACAGTGCAAAAGAAAGTCAGTGTTTTGACAGGACTGTAAATATCTTAGTCATAAAGTCAAATCCTGTTCTTCCAGCTAATGCATTCTGAGATACAGGGATGACTGCAGTAAGTGCACTGAATCACAGCAAGCAGTGGCTGGGGAGGGGGCTGTTTGTGCTGCTGGGCCTGTGTCTGTTCAGCGAGCTGCCAAGGGTTACCCATGGTTCATACAGAGCTGGTGCCTGCCCTTTGTTTGCCTGCTGGATACTGCCAAAACACAGCWTCTCCCAACAGTGCCCAGGCAGGCTCTTATCTAACTCACACTGCTGTACTTCAGAGACCTCACAGCCTTGTAAATGGTATTATAATTGAAACCACTCTGTGAAAAGGACGTGTTTATTATTTTACACTCCACCTTTTATTCCTTGGTTAGCCATTTGATCATTCTTCAGTATTTAGCTGGTTACCAGTTATCTGCTCATATGTTTGAAAATGTGCAAATATGTTTGCCTTATTTAAGTGATGTATGGATCCTTTGTGGTCACATCTCAGTCCTCATACAGGAGTAGACACATTCTTGACAATGATCTTCTCTCTGCTGTGTCCAGAGGTATTTTTCTTCTCTTTTCATCCACTGCAATTCTGTTTTGCACAGGTTTTCTGTCCGGAAAAAAAAAGAGGTAGGRATACATATTTTTTCCAGCTCTGCTCTTTATCTCTCCTGGCAACTCTTTTTTCCTGGTAAATCCCTCATTTGACATCCACACATAGTCCAGGTGTGGGGATGGAAGCCACCAGTACAGAGCTGGGAGTTAAGCAGTTCTGCCTATGATGACCTCTTCAGAGAGAATGTGCTGTGTTAGACTAATGTGTGTGTACACACGCCCTAGCAGGTGTGTACCTTCATGTCCAGACATACATTGTAAAAAAGTGACTTTCTGTAAAGGGAATCTGGTCAAATTCCTCTATTGACTTGTAGCCTTCTATATCTGTGGCTGACTGAACAAAAAGGTGGTAAATTCTTCTGAGAGAGCAATCTGGCAATTAAACTGTGCATTTTGGGGAATATTTCCAGTGAATTTACAGTGATGTCCTGTCTCCTTATCTTTTCCACCAGCTAATCTGCTGCTCCCACATTACTCCATCCACAGAAGGTCTGTAGTCAGATCTGGAAGAGGCTACTWCCAAACTTGAGAAATGCCATATAGTTTAATGAGATTTTTCCATAGTCATTCTCCCTAAAATGTCAGACTTTTTCACAGTTAAGTCATTCTGATTTGACATTCCATCCATGCAGAATAAAGAATAAATGAAACATTTCAGATTCAATTATGTGGTGACTGTCAAAATATAGTGAATTTTAAGAGTTGACCAGTGTGCCTAGTTATTCAGCTTTCCAAAATTGAGTTAATGTTAGTGTTACCAGAAGAATGATTGCATTTGTTGAATTTTATGGCCTAAGGCTCACAATCTCTACCAACTACTATTGCAGTTTATACTAAATGTAGCCAACACATATTATAACTTTGCACAGAATTTTCTACATAATGACCTTGTCTACTTGTAGAAATAGACTTACATTGAGATGCAGCATCACAGTTATGAATTTTCTGAGTAAACTATAWTGAGTAAGTATGCAAATATTTCTGTCTTCTCCAGTGGAAAATGATATTTAAAACCAAAAAAGGTATTGCGTTGAAGATCCTATTTTCTAAAAAAAAAACCAACCCCACAAACAACACACCCCCACGACTGAAACAAAACAAAGAGATGCATGTATTTAATAGGAAAGTTACGTATATATATATATATATATATGTGTGTATATATAGATAGACACAAAAATATATGTGCATATATGCACAATTTGCAGTGTAGCCTAGTCTGACTTTGAAGGAAAAAGGGATTAAAATTTGCCTATTATATTGTGCTTTCAGACACCCAATATATCTCAGTACATTTATTTTCAGTTCAGACCTAAGTTAAGAATCTAAAACAGGACAGGAGGTTCAAACAAAGGGTAAGATGTTACCTCTGCCTGATGATGTGGCACTGAATGTTCCAAGTGCAGAGGCTTTAGCTCTGCATATTTCAGTGAGAGTCCCCTCCAAGTCCTCCCCATACCCTCTCTAAGGGTGTTACATTTCTGACTGACTCATCTGTATAACATGGAGCAGACAGAAATGTCCATGTTTAGGAACTGGGCTGAAAGCTGGTCATCACAAYTCAGTCCTTGCTTTCCCAAATAACCCTAGGTGAGTAATTTTGTGTATTCCAAATAATGAAACTAATATTTTTCTCCTCACAAGTATATTTTAAGGTGGTATATRCTAAGTATTTATAGGTATTCAGTTGTAAGAGTAATTTATGCAACTTACAAGTAATTACTTATACCTGGGGTTTTTTTTTGAACAGTTTTGTTTATATAATAATTACTAGCAAATAAGCTACCTGAATATTTTCACCAAAGTTACTCTTTCATAATATGTTTTAAGCATTCTTGTTTTCTGTGATGAAAACAAGGTACAAAGTGATGAAATATTTAAGGACAACACTAACACATGCAGAAGCAAGGGGAAAGGTTAGGATATTTGATACATGGCAGAGGAGAGGAAGAATCTCTTATCATGAGAAAGAAGAAGGAAGAATCTCTTACCACAAAAGAGGCATCCCCAAATATCAAATTCTTTAYGTACTCACAGTCCTAAGAAGCCACTTGATGTTTTACTTCTGAAGGATTTTCCAGCAAAACCCTTTGTTTGTTCCTTTGGTTAATATCAGTTTATTTTGTCTGAAATCCCTATTTTAAGTTCTTTTTTTTCACTTATGGGCAAATTAAAACCAACACCTTCHAAGACAGAATGTCAGCAAATATTAGAGTAATATTTATCTAGCAGATTGATATTTCAAAAGTAAGCCCACTTCACTCTAATCATTTAAGCAGTTTTAAATTTTCTGTCACTGAGACTATAAGGTTGAGGTTTTTTATGAGAGAACAGACACCATCTATTTTATTAGCTTGCCATTTGATTTTAGTGGATTCCTTTGCTGAAAAGCTATCATCTCACTCCACTCATGGTATCAAATAGTTTTTAGGACTCTAGATCTATATACTAATGTTCCCACTAAAAACTTTAGATTTTTTCCTATAGGCTGAAGGYAGAACCCAGCATTTCAGATCATCCTAAGTTCTTGCTAATTAATAAGTCATTGTATAATTTGTGGTGAATATACATGCCAAGACCATGGACAGCTACTTTTATGCCAGAAGAATTCAGAAACTTTTAGTGACATATCACTGTGCATTATGGAAAGATTGTATGACTATATGCAATTCAGATAATGAAAATATATATTTAAACAGCTGTTTCATAAAAATTACAGTCATCTTTAACTTAAAATAAGTAAAGTTTTTTTTGTAGCACTGTGTTAGTATAACTCACAGACTGAAATAAGTGTGCAAGASAGTGACATGTCCCATTGCCCATTTAACCCACAGAGAATTGGTTCAGTTGCAGGAGAATCTCTTCTGACTTCATCAACTTTAATGCAGAAATAGCTTTTTGAATGTATGGAATGGTGACAGACATGATGATGTAATCATGTAAGTGATAACAAGGATGAAGTGGGTACAAGGTTGATAAAGTATGAAATGCTTTTTATTATCTACCAGCAGATATTCTTCTGCAGTCTGAGTTTAAAACCCATAGTGTATGAGAATATCAACAATAGGTCATATAGTGGCTGAGAGGAATATATTAATCTTGTTCTTTATTCTGTCTATGGTTTTTGGGTGCTCCATACCTTCAGCTGCAATTGCCAACAGTTTCTRTTCCACTTTGTACTTCTTTCGTGCTGCATGTCATCCTCCTGAGGATGAGGTCCTTTCTCCTATYCTGTCACCACAGACATCAGACAAATGGTTTTCCAGAATAAAAATAATTAGCATRCCAGTTAAGGAAGTCTTCCTTATCATATGCTTTGATTTGGAAAGTTACCAGCAGATCCTTCCCATGCACTTCTTTCTCCCTGTTCTCCTCAAGCAAATAAAGGTATTATCCATTGGGACAACAATGAAATCTGTGTTATCAGTAAAATAAACTGTGCTTTAGGAAGCAAATTGGACACATGAACAACAGAGGCATTTTTATTTTTATAATCTGGCAGTAACAAAATAAAAGTTCTTTGGACAGTGGCAAAAGTCTTTCCCAGGTTGGCTGATGTGGTGTATCATTGTTATGACATATTGGAAAGAMGCAATTTTAGCAGCTTTTCCTGATTTTACCAGCTTGTGTGTGTGGCAGGTTTTCTACTGAGGCAACAGCATCATCTAATGAAGTTCCACATGTTATAAACTGTACATGTGAAATCTCTATGCTACCTGTCATAACCCAAGAGGAGATTTGTGGGTTTAATTCCTATTCATTTTCAAACTCAAGAGGAGGATTTTRTTTCTTTGTTCAGCTTTTCCTAATGAATTGTATTGCCCTGAGCATGAATATGAGCTAGGAAAAGAAAAATTAATAAAGCTAATCAATTATATTTTTTTAATAAGTGAATTTATGGCCTATTCTCAAGGGTACAATTTTTAACAGAGATGTTGTTACATCTGCTTTTTGCTATAACCCAGTTTTTTTATTTTGTAATTGGTACCATATCTTGGAGAAACCCACCAAAATAAAACAATCAAACCACCAAAAAACCTAAACCCAAAACCTCAATAAAAAGAAAAGCAGCAAATCCAAAAATGAAGTGACAACATTTAAAATAAAAAGATCCAAAAAAATGTGCAAATGTATGGTTCAGAAAATGTAAGTGACAAGGGAAATTTTGTWACTGGGAAAACATTTTAACTGCACTCCTGTGACACTGATAGGTGACACAAACCACACCTGTTTCCTCTGGATAAGGGCAGTGTAAAGYACATCTAAGCTCTTTCAGTACTGCTTGTCCTCCTCTCCTGCACAAAATATTTTCATTTTCTTTCTCCCAGTGTATAACATGAAGTTTGTATTTGCTGTTGTGGTAACCACTGCCCATTTAAGAGTCTGTCTTGCAAGTACTGAAGTAGTTAAAGAATTTTATTCCAACATATAAGGAATTAATTTTGACTGTAACATCATTCTGATCCATCAGACTGAGTACCTATTTTTTTTTTTTCTAATGTTTAAGTATCACATCATGAGACTGAAATAACACCATGAAGAAGAGATGTTTTCAGCAGCTGGTTAGGATCTTTTTCTTATACTATAAAGGMTTCCCTGGTGTGGTTCTCCGAGGAGATATTGCTTTAAAAAAAACCTGCAAGACACAAGATAATGGCAAAGTGCAAAAAAGAAGAACTATGGAATGAGATGAAGCTGAGAATGAAAACAAAAACTATTTTGCTAATTTGGTTTTTGAGAATTTTCCTTTCAATTCATYCAATGGTTCAGTTGAAGTATAAAAACTTCCAAGGAACTGAAAATATTTGCTTTGAAAAAAAAGGAAATATTTCATGTGCTGGCAGAGGATCCTAAATGTAGGAGAAATAGATAACAAATTGGTGACAGCAGGTTACAAATTGGTGACAGCAGGTATGCTATCCTAACAGTGCAGATTTAACAAATCACATTTTATGTTCACTTTTCTGAAGTAAGTGCTACCACAGTAAAAGAAATAAGTGAACCTTGCTCTTGTCCCATAGATTTTAAATTGTGTTGTGTACCTTGGAAATAATCTGCTCCAGTACATATTTTTTTTTCTGGTCAGTGGTGCTCAAATCATGTTTTATCTTGTCTTTTACAATTCTAGAAGGAATATTAGAGTGTAAGTTTACAAACTCTTTGCCTTATAAAAATTACTGATATGAAAACATGATTACATCATTTACTAGAAAGTAAGTTTTAAACTGTTTTGGCTTTGAAAAATCTTTAAAATTAAGTACACAAATATTACTTGAGATATATCTTAATTTATAATTATTATAAGTGGGCTTTTTTAGTGCTTGTGAAGATATATAGGCTAAAAGCAATAGAAAATTAAAGCTTATCTACAAAGCATATGYAGCTCAACTTCCCTTAAAATTATTCTTCAGACTATAGACCTAGAAACAGAATTAGCAAGGTGATGTGATTTTGTTTTGTTCATGTATAATGATTTTTTTTAATAYGCATTATCATCTGCAACAATTAAGGAACAATACTGCACCTTTTTCTAAGTGAAATCTTTATACAGCTTATGAATTGTACTCCTGACTATAGGATGACTAGTACAATCTTATTGATGAATCTTTCCCTGTTTTTACCTCTATATATATTATGCAAATAAAACTTTCAATAAGTTGTTTTTTGGTTTGTTTTGTTGTTTTGTTTTTTTTTAGCAGGGGGTATTGTAAAATAATGGATGCTCCATTGCCTCTCTTCTCTGGAAATAGAAAAATGTATTAATGAGAAATATAAACAAGCCAATGTTAAATTCATCTTTGCATAAAAAAATCTGTTTGATGAGCTATTAAAAGAGACACCTTCTATAACAAATTGTTGGGTCCTAGAGTCRTAGTCTCATTTGAGCTGAAAGGGACTTTTAAAGTTTATCGAGTCCAAACCCCCTGTGATGAGCAGGGACACCTTCAGCTAGRTGAGGTTTCTTAGACCTTCATTCAAGCTGATCTTGAATGCTCCCAGTGAATGTGGATGGGGCATCCACATCCTCTCTGGACAACACATTCCAGCCTCTTACCATGCTAATTGTAAAATAAAAAAAAAAAACAAACAAAAACCCCAAAACACCAAAACCACCCAAAAACCTCACTACCTAAATTGACCTTTTCTTAGTTTAAAACCATTACCCCTTGTCTTATCACAACAGGCCCTGAAAGAAGCTGTTCCCATCTTTCTTACAAACTCGCTTCAAGTACTGAAAGGCCACAGGAGGGTCTCGTCAGACTCTTCTCTCCTCCAGGCTCTACAGCCCCAAGCGTCTCAGCTTCTCCTCATACAAGAGGTGCTCCATCCCAGGATCAACAGAGATTGTTACTGCTGTTCAGAACACAGGGCAGCTTTTGCCTGAGGAGTGTTTTGTCTCCTGWTTTTCCTAGGGTAAAACGCAGAGCAGTCCACAGATGGGATCTCAGTGAGGGTTATTCCAGCAGGCACAACGTGAAGCCAGCACACCAACAGAGCCTCTGGTTCAGTGGAGCATCTTGCTGTTAGAACAGGGCTGAAACCTCAGTTTGTTTGCAAACAGCAATGCAGATCYATCTGTAAAATGTCAATTATCTGGGGACAGGGCCATTCCTTACTTCACCTCTTGCGTATTTACACTGAGCACAGCAAGGTCTTGGTGTCATTTGGGGCCACAGTGAAGTAGAAGTGACAAATATTTGCAGTTGAGCTCATGCATTTAACTAAGCATTTCTATTTCAGGTTTATCTTCACATTGCTTACAAAGAAAAAGGGAAACTGTATGTACCTTTCCCCTCCATTACATCCTCACTGTCAGACCCATCAAATTTTTGGACATTTCAGGATTTACAAAAGGAACTTCTAGTGCAGGAAGAACTTATTAAATCAACTGCACATTGCTGAGATTCCTTATGCGCTTTTCAAGAGAATAACCAGCTGGCTTAATTGTAGCTTCTTGTTGCAGTGCATTTAACCAGGTCAGTTAACCACTACTAGAAATATAAGATGGTTTAACCTTAATGTTCTTAGGAACAAGTAAAATGGAGAACTTCATTATTAACCTGTGACTAGTCTGATCTAAGCTTCCATAAAAATTTAAAACTTTCAAGCTGCCTTCAAATAACATACATTAGTACTGAAATTATGATTGAGTGGCTTTTTATGTTTACAGGTTTTCAAGATATTTGTAAAATGGATTCCAAAGGGAAAAGTATTCATTTTTGTACATATTATACACCTACTATTCACTATATTTGGCACCTATCTGCTTGGCAGACCAAATAAATCTAATTCCCTAATGCACATGTAAAAATCTATGTAAGTGCTTTRTAATATTTTTAAAAGCATCATTAAAGTTAATCTATATCTGTGTTCCTACTGCCACATGAATCATGCTAAAAATGAGCTTCCTATTTTGCAATTTMATGCTAACCCATGCTAATATCTAAGGAAGACTGGTTTTATAAGRGTTGTTAAAGCTTCTGGTAGAAACCCTTCCATGTAAAACTGAATTTAGCCTCCCATYTGGTGTTCCTAGGACTGGTTCTCAGACACAGCATACCATATTTTGTAAYCTTACTGTGCATAAGCATCTTGAATGTTAATGCTAAAGTATTCACCTTTCAAAACATTTCTAAGAATTGATGTCATCTGTGAATTTACTGAGGGTACATCCAATCTCCTTGCCCAGATCATTGATAAAAGATATTAAACAGGACCCAGTACTGAGCCCTGGGGAGGTTACTGAGTTCATGCATACAATAACTGCATTGCTAAAAGTTTCTTATATAGAAACTGTATAATTCAATGGAAGCAAGTTTTCCAAAGGAATTACAATATTTTTTTTGTAATGCTTATCAATAAAAAAAAGGAGGGATTTGATTCCTTTAACTTAAAATCAAAACAAAGCTACTTACTCTTGATTTACAGATTTGGTTAACAGTGCATGTCACACAGAGGGAAGAGGGAGAGAAGAGATAGTTTTCAACCTTTAAAAAAGATCTAACATTAAAGAAACACTAAAAATAGGGAAAAGTGGCACAGGAAAATTGTAAAGTCATACATAACAATTTTCAGTCTTCACAATGACAAATTCCAACCATAGGCAAGAATAGGCAACTGAAGAGTAAAGTGACAGATTTAATTTAATGTAGACAAAAGCACTGTAAAACACACTTGAAAGATTTGGCCCTTCAAAATGTGTCTTTCTGACACRTTTCCTTGAATGACACTATGCCATTCAAGGAAAAAATCTATACACTGTTGACAAAAACATAAAAAAAGAACTCCACTAAAAATAGCTGTTGAAATAAGGGAGAAATGTTTAAAATTAAATACTGAGATTATTAATATAAACATGAAAAATATTACATTTCTAATTTTTTTTTGTTTATATTTGGTAAATTCACACATACCTGTGTACTGATAGCCACCAGCTGAAAACATCGAAACAACGAAGCACAGAAATATGCCCTTTTTTTTTGGGACAAGTAAGCAAATTCTGACAAGCATGGAGTATCAGAACCTCTATGAGACATAGAAGAAACAAAAATGKCATTTGTTCAGTTGGTATTATTAGGAACTAATAAGTTCCTAAACTAATAAATATTTTGAAGAATTTGAACATATAATCCTGTTTAYTTTTTCCCCTAATGAAATTTTATAAGATACCAATTACAGCTGATGAAAATAAGTAATCTTTTAGACACAAAGCCCTGTTGCAAACATTGTTTCCACAAAGGATCAGGAAGATAGGCTGCTCAGTATGATTGTCAGAATGAAGCCCTTCTGCACAGCTAATGGAGAGGACTGTCACTTTTTACAGGGKCTTGTAATGACAGGACAAGGGGAATGGCTTC
Source organism: Malurus melanocephalus (assembly GCF_030028575.1). Classification (NCBI taxonomy): domain Eukaryota; kingdom Metazoa; phylum Chordata; class Aves; order Passeriformes; family Maluridae; genus Malurus; species Malurus melanocephalus. The sequence continues at coordinate 1,136,013 of NW_026623383.1, read as the reverse complement.
AATCTGAAAGAGTAGGTTTAGATCAGATATTAGGAAAAAATTCTTTACTGTTAGGGTGAAGAGGCACAGGGGGCATCAGGCTCAGCATCGCGTTCTGGGCAAGGGAGGGGATTGTCCTGCCCCACTCATGCTGGGGCAGCTTCAGCTTGAATATTGTGGGCAGTTTTGGGTATCAGAGCGTAAGAAGGATCTAAAGCTATCAGAGAGTGTCCAAATGAGGGCAATAAAGGTGGTGAAGGTCCTTGAAGGGAAGCTGTATGGGGAGCAGCTGAGGGCACTTGATCTGTTCAATCTGAAGAAGAAGAAGCTGAGGGGAGATCTCATTGCAGTTACACCTTCCTTGTGGGGGGAAAGGGAGGCACAGATATTGATCTCCTCTGTGGTATCCAGAGACAGAACCTGAGGGAATGGCCTGAAGCTGTGTCAGAGGAGGTGTAGGTTGGATATCACAAAAAGCTTCTTCACCCAGAGAATGCTGGGCACTGGAACTGCTCCCCAAGGAAGTGGTGACAGCACCAAGACTGACAGAGTTCCAGAAGTGTTTGGACAATGCACATGAAGTGACTCTTGGGGATGGTGATGTGCAGAGGGAAAGTGGGGTGGAGAGAAACAAAAATTGCTGGTGCMTTTGCTACTCTTGGCCTTGGCAACAACAACACATTCACATGTTAATAAACCATATTAAACTAATGGATTTTCTCTCTGAGATAGAACTGTTTTAAACTCTAACTCAGGAGTTCAAAGAAGAAAAATGTTGGAGTTATACAATATATAGCACAAGTTCTGAGCAAAATGAGCTGCACTTGCCAGGCATTTTCTCTTGCCTGTCTGCTGAAATGGGATAAAAAATCCCCAACAAAAACATACAAACAAAACTACCACTTACTTTCCAGCAGCCTGTGAAATCATATGRCCATCAGGTCATCTTTCATTTTTTTCTGACTGTTTCAAAATGTCTCTTTCCTCACTGCTCCTCTCTGTCACTTGTTTTCTMTAAAGAAACTTCTGGGATTCTTCACTGCAGTAAAAGAACTGATATACCAACTAGATTAGGGTTACCTACCAAGATGCAGTCAGAGACAAAATCAGGAGCTATTTCAGCTCTAAAAGAATCCACCTAATCTTGGTCTAATGGCTTATTGAAAAATAATGCCTCTTTCAAAATATTCCAGTGCACAAACAAAAATCCAATTAAGATTATATTAATTAATTTTGAGTATCCACCAAGTTTTTTTTTTTTATATACTGCTTGAAAAATAAACAGATTTAGGCAAAATCAGAAYTTCCAGAAGCTATGTTCTGGATTCTGTAAGGTTTATTGCATTATTCTGAGAATACAGAAATTTTATGTATTTATTCAACAATATTCCATTAAACAAGAGGTAATTTCTGGTATTGTTTGTGGAGCTTTGAAAGTTTTGAGACATTATCCCAAGTCTTAAGAACTCAGTTTAAGGTAATAAGGTACACTTAAACACCTGTGACAGCATCCTTATTTTTCACCAACTTCTGCCAAARCAGTAGAAAGTATGTATTAAAAAATTTATTGGGCAAAAATATTTAAGTGTTGTAGAGCTATTGCACTTTATAAAATTCAGCCTTTTYCTACTGTAATCCAGGTAAATCTTTGTTCCTATCTTTCTAGTCCAGTAATAACATTGTGATATCTCATAATCCATTGGTCATACTTGTTAAATTAGAAAAGTGGGTTTTTCATCTTTTTTCAATGAATTATTTTGCTATTCCAATTAGAAAATTAATTTCTTCATGATAAAATATCATCTCTATATGGATCTAGTTTAGTCAAGCCTTTTCTTTCCTCACTTATCAAGTTCTATTTTCATTTAAAGAATTATTTATTATCCAGCAGTCAAAACCATTTTCATAATTGATTCACATGATGAAACCCAGGGTTTTTTCATATCATATCTCCTCTTGAATATTCTGCTTTCATAACAACTGGGAACAGTGGTGCATCATACTTTTACACATTGTAAACAACCARTAAAAGGTTTTAATACATCTGGCAAAGTAAAATTATACTTTTGGAAACTGACTCTAACTSCATTTTAAGATGACTGTGGAAAGTCTATTAAATTGTGGGAAGTACAAGACCCACAATGGAATTTARTATGTTTTGTGCATATGTTTCAAAACCGATAAAAAAAAAAACAACAAACCAACAACCTTGCAGAACTGCAAACTTGTTCAATATTTACATCAGGGRAAAAAATTCCAAACCTTCAGTCAAATTTTTAATTTCCTCTAAACTCTGTAAAATAAGAAAATTTGTAAAATTTGGTTCTTCAATAATCCTGTCAATGGAAATGATTCTGTCTCCTATTTCAGTATCTCCATACCCGTACAATAGGGTCTTTCCTTTTCATTAGTATTTTTTCCTAACCATGTTTTTATTCAGTTTTATAAGCTGGCTCCCAATTTTATTTTTTTTTTGGTAGCCCAATTTCCCAGTTCTTGCTTTCCCTCTCTTTACATATGCAGAGCAGTGGTAGTTTTGCCAGGATGAAAGATGCATTGTACAACACTGAATGATGTGGGATACTTAAGGRGAGCAAAGGAAAGCCAGGAGACAGCACAAATTAAGAAAAGAAATAATGCTGAAGCACAAAAACAATGATATGAGACTGTGTTGAAAGGGAAGAAAGTAATATCATGATTGAAAACGAAAAGAAATAACTAGAGAGTCCACCAGAAAGCTGAGATAGATAGAAAAAAAAATTGTAAAATAAGCAGTTGATGATTATAAAAAGAAAAGAAATTAATTACCATCTTCCTAACMAGTTTTTCACCAGGATTTCCACAAATCTCTGGTGAAGGGTCTTAATATTACATAGGCAGCTTGATTTATCAATTATTACATGTTTTGCTTGGAATATAAAATCAATTTGTGTAATCTATAAAAGCTTAAGCTCTGTAGTAATTGATGAGTCATTGACAATTCCCACATTTTAACTTTCCATTCTTCTCTATTTCTCTGATTACAAAAAAAGTGTTAAAGCTGTCCTAGTAAAAAAACTGATGTTCATCTGTTTATCAAGTGATACCTTGAAACTTTGCATTATATTTTTAAAAATAAACTTTTGTGAGTGCATTGTCTGTGCAGCAAGACAGTATCATCTCATCTGTATTACTGGATTTAGCAATCATTTGAAAATTGTAAATGTGCCTTCAAAAAATTTAACCTTGATTGATCAGCAAAATGCAAGAAAGACATTCAAGAGAAAATATAATTCAGAAGCGAAAAATATGAAATTCAGTGGAAGAAAATTTGGCAGCATGATGTGTCCAGTCTTTTGAGATGATTACTATAAATTTTCCTTATTAGAAATATTTATTTCTGTTGATACTATTTCTTCTTTGAATAATCTCTTCTGACACTATCTGAACAAATAAAATTATGAAGAAATGCTCCTTTTGTTTCAGTCATTTTCATTGCTTCTTGTCCTCAGCTCGAGTGTCTCTATGCATCACTTTCTCCACTCCTATGCAGTAATTTTAAAATAACATTGCAATGCAGAAATAGAAGCAGCCTTTTCAAGAATGAACTGTATTTTCCAGACATCCTAACCATTCTTGTTTCTGTATCCCTCCTCTCTCCATGAAATGACAGATGCCTGTGATCAAGTAGATTGTGAAGAGGTTATGAATAGCCTCTCCCTACCAGASAACAATAATGGAGAAGAAAAATAGGCTGAAAAAGTCCTGGATTATGAATTCTAACTGACACAAGGTGTCTGCCAAAGTGACCTCAGATCTCAACAGATATGTGAGGGGGAAAAAAAAAAAAAGTTTTGATTAGAAAGCTAATGAGTCATTTTTCCTCTAATAATAATGAACACAGAAATGTTTTGTTCTGGGTTTTCCCTTCTGTTTATCTCTGTGTTGGCCCTAAGCATCTATCAGGACACCAAGTTATTTCACCATTCCTAAGGGAAAAACGATTCAGGAGGTGATTGATGGAGTTAATGGAATCGCACTTCTCCTGAGATGCCTGAAAACAAGTTATCCTCAAAATTGATTTGCTGTTTCTTGTAGCCATAGATCACACCCTGAAAGTATCACTGAAACTGAGTGTTACATAAATTCTTAAACTAGTCAAAACCTGAAATGGTAAATCCACTCAGATACATGCAGAGGTTGCCATCACAGTTTAAATTCAGCCTAATCTTGTAAGTGAAAAGAAAGGTATTAAATTCTGTCTAAAATCAACCCAGAAAGGCAAATTATGTCTGGTGGTGAGCTGAAAAAATTATGTCTAGCATTTGCTTAGATCTTGGCTGGTTATCTCTGCACCATACACTATTCCAGACTAGAGGTCTATCCAGCATGAGCAGTATCTGCAGGAGAAATCAAATCTTGCTCATTAGGGACAAAATTCCCTGGATGTCTGTAGTGTAAGGAAGGGAGGATGGAAGACTGGGGTGGAAAACTGCTTGCACAAAAAGAAGAGCTGTAAATATTTTTGGAATATCTGATGATCTGGAGTTTTACTGAGCTCATAAAACAGCTGTAGATCCTTCATTATTTTAAGTCAGTAAAAGAATGTTCTACTAGTATTTCCTGTTAAACTACTCTTCTGTGCTCCTGGTGTTGTTATCTTTTGGAAGCTTGTTCTAAAGCTACTGCCTGGAGCCTTTCAGCTGCTTTAGRATTTCTCTATCTAAACTGACCTACATTCTGTTCTCCTTCCTCAAAGACAAGATGACCAAAAAGAGAAAGAAATAGCACATGGCCACATCTGAAGTGATGTCTAATGTCTTTGCCATGCTGGCCTTGAAATCATTAATTAGAATTTTTCACACTATTATATCTATTTAAAAGTAAATAGATTTACTAGAGCTATTCCTACATTCCATCTAACAGTGGATACAGTGATACCCTGTAATTAAATATTACCGAAATATTATGAGTTTACATCATGTCTTTCTTCCTTTAATTTCTATCCTTTCTCTATTCAGTTATCCTTGTGAAGGTGTGAGATATTCATGGAGMTTTTTAGCTTGTATTTAGTCCACCCAGTTCATAAAAGAGAGGTGAAACTTTGAGTAATCTGCCAGTTTGAATAAACAGGTAATCCAAGACTGATACAGAATTGCAGAGTTCTTATTCAGTAAGTTTCCAGCACTCCCTTTTGAATAAATGAGTTATCACATATGACAGTGACTTATATTGGGTTCATGGAATTATTAGAACAAATCACACTTTTTCTGACACACAAGCAAAAAAGAAAAAGAAATGGCATTACATATGCAGAATAAACTGTCTCATTAACTAACTAATGAGGAATGAATTCTACATACCTCATGACAACTGTTCTTTTCTGCTTTCCTTTTTCTGCACTCTTTGCTAGCCATTTTCATGATGACCTCTTTCAGACTTTGAGTCTTCTACCCAAGGAAAGAGCTGCTCCCCACGATTTCTGCCTCTAAAACAAGCAAAGCATATTCTATGGTGGTGTACACACTTAGCTTAACAACTTTTTTAACTGCATCCTATACCTACTCTTTCTCTAATAAATGTAAAATCATTTTACTTTGTACCAGTATCAAAGTTTTGCCCAGTAGCAGTGCTGTTCTGCACCAAGCTGTTGCTCAGGGAAAAAAAATAAAAAAATCAAACAAATGAAAGAACAGAAAACTAAGTTGTATAGGAAAAAGTGCTAAACAACAAGAAGGGGAGACCAAAATTTATTGGCTGATGAATCCAAAGGGGGAACAAAAAGATATAGCAGTTTGGGCATGGTCGAGTCTTATTATGTTTCTGTCTGGGAAAGAGATGGGGTAAAATGTCTAGGAATCAGATACTGGGGTGGTTTTTTCGTTCGTTGTTTATTTTTTTGGGGTTTTTTTTATGCAATATGTATCTGTATGAATGCAGTTATTTGCCTTGTGTCACAGTAAGAATGTTGTTTAAACGAAATACCTCGACTAACTGTGATAAACATGTGAATTCTAAGGGACTKACTTCTTCAAAGTATTCATAAAGTAGAATTCCCAAAGCAGAGGATAGTTAGTCACTCACTGGGAAAAAAAAATAAAAAAACCAAACAAACACACAACCTTGAATAAGAGCCATTTGGGACATAAATATTGAAGCCACTGAATCCTCAGTGGAAAACTGTGTATGTGAAATTGTTATGAATGCTATATCATGGCAGCAGRCATTTATCAATGATACTGCTTTTCATTTGGGAGTATGAGACTAGATGCTTGTCTAACCTGTAAATGCAGACGTGGAAAATTCATCCTTAATTAGCACAACCCATCAACTAAAAGAAATTCTTTATAAAATTCTGACAACACTTTTCACACCCTCCCCTATGGCTTTATTGTGGATATTTTATTTTCTTTTTTTATTCCCAATGACTTCCCTTTCAGTTACCAGCAGCCACCATAGCTGCACAGCTTGAAATGAGAACAACAGCCAGAGGACCTCAGCATCAGAACAATAGATATCACTGATGTGTCTGTGCTCCCAGATATAAAACTAACAGTGCCTACTCCCATTTACACTTACAGGGTAAAAGTGTTCACATTTTGTTTCATTTTCAAAGAGGGGGTTACTCTGGCAAGTAGAGCCATACAGGGACAGACGCTTTCCCCAGCTTTCTTATTCTTCATGAGAGAAAAGGTGGTGTAATTCCTAGTAAAAAGATTCTTGAAATTTAATATTTCCCATTCATTAGACTGAAGCACTGTCTCCTGTACCCTACAGGGAAGCCAATTCATTAGTAGAGACACAAGTTTGCCCTCTTTAACTGCACCTCCAGGCACCTTGCCAATAATTTATGAGGTAGTGAGATGTTTGACAATCAAAAAAAGAATGGAAATGTACAAGGCAGATTCACAGGAATAGAAATTTTAGTAAATGGTTTTAATTTTATTAGGGTTTAGAAACAATATCCAAATTACTCACTTAGCAATGAACCAGCGTGTTTTCAGTGACGTTACATAGTTTTTGTAATGAAGAAAATTTTTGACTTCACTAAGCCAGATTAATCTTCTTCTTACCACYTGATATCACAGCTAGACAACTATGATAGTCCATAAATAACTTGTAAATAAAATTTTKTGTGTGTGTGTGTTCTGTATTAGAAATGCACGAGCATTTATTTAGTCTTTGATGAACAGAATTTTTAAATCCTTTGTGAGACAACCAGAATACTCAATTTCCGAAATTCTAATGTACCAAATAGCCTTAGTGGAATATATGAAACTCCTTAAAAATTAATAAAATATGTCCAGCATGCAAACAAGAAGTTTTTCTCTTCACTCTCTAACTGTTTAGAAAATCACTTTCAGTAGTGCCTGGAAAAAAAGGATTTCATGTGCACGAACGTGTCAGGTGTTCAGGAAATATCTTTCTACCAATTCAGGTGGAAGAGACMATTCTTCAGAAAGAGCATTACATTCCAGCTCAATAGCTGAAGATTTTTTTTTCCCTATGGATCTTTCTCTATATTATGTTTCCAGAAAGACCATCTCTTTCTAAGGCATAATTCTAATAGTTCTCCCCGGTGGGAAAAGACACCTACATGCTGCCTTCCCCAGAGGGCAACAGTAAAATTGTCAAAGTGTAACTCCAAGTGAGAAAATGACAATGAGGTGACAGTGGAAGGAAGGGAAATGATTCTTGTCATTCAGACTTTTCTTCATGTTCTCACAAATTATTAGGAAATTAAACTTTGGAACAAACATGAACTTAGGTTATCAAGAAGAAAATATTATCTCTCATGAATTTAATAAAGCATCTAAAGAAGATAAGAAAACCTTTACTTTCCAATAATTCTTATCAAGTTTTCAAAGAATATTAAATTCTTTTATGAGGTGCTGCATAYATGTCATTGCACAAAGCAAAACATATTGTTAGCAATCAGAAATTTTTTCTGATTGGGCAACAACAACCTTGCATTACCAGTTAAAATCCCCTATCTTCTGTATTAAAAAAGTGCAGCTGCATGTATCCATCAAATCAAAGAACTCACAGATGTTATACACGGATGTAGGAATGACAGACTTTTCATTCTGACAAGTCTTAGCTATGCTGGGAAAAAAATCTCACAAAAATTTCTTCAGAGAAAAAGAACTATAGTCTGCTACAGCCCTGTCACACCTCAGCTTTAAACAAGAAACCAGAAAGAAGTTCTGACATGATGACTTAGTGACTCTCTGAGTCCGATTGACCATCAGGATGCGCAGAGATTATTGTCACTCATAGTAAAATTTTTCAAAGTTTGTAGAAGGAAATGTAGCTGAATGAGTTTTCAGCTACACTGAAAGCTGACTTTCACTCTTCCTTCCTTCTTTCCCATATCTTCTTTTCCAATGTTTTCTTTGATTTAATAAAAGAAAAAATTAAATCAACATAYCAATTATAATAATTTTCTTTTTTCAGATCAAGTAGACAAGGATGTATTTGGGTATTTCACAGTCCATTGAGTACAGCCATAAAGGAAATATCTAATTGCAACAATCTGTGCAGGTTTACTCACAAAATTGAATGGATCAGAATGTTTCTTTCCATACCTAATTTGGATGTTTTTGATTCAGAATGGGAACACCTACATTGTAATATTCAGTGTGACAAATGATATTTATATTTAGTGATTACTCATAAACATAAATAAGMTTTAATTAATGGTAAAATATGTAAGTGCATGTCTAGAGAAAGAGAATCTTTCTTGTATGTTTCTGCTTTGTTCTCTCTCCTTTTTTTCTGATTASTTTTTCATATTCTGTTATACTAAATACCCATCAGCTTTTAAAAGCAATCGAGTATTTAGAAGCTCTGAGCCTTASATCAGCCCAGGGGTTCCTGCAGATATCAGGAGATTGGAAGCAGCACATATTTTTTCTACTTTATATTACCCACTTTAAAAAAAAGTCATATTTCTTGAGCATAATAGATGGACTGCAATGATTTACAAGGAAATAATTTCACTGAGGGACTTTGGGTTGGTGGTATCATATAACATAAGAAAAAATGTGTGATTGGTTTACGATTTCACTGGGAAACTGAAAGGAAATTAATTCTATTTAACTCACTACTTGTCAGTTCCTTTGTTGTTGTTGTTGTTTGTAATATATGTACCTAACACTGCRTTTTAAGTCTGGAGATATTTCAAGCTGCTAAAACATTTATTAGTTTAATAATAATGTTAGAAATGATTGAAATGCTATAAATGTTTAAATTGGAACATTGAAACTTCTGGGTTTGGTGTTCAAACTGAAGCCATTTTGACTACGGTTTCTGAAAGAGACAGGTAACCTGATGCATGTTAATCAAGATAACATGTCAAGCTAAGGTTTTGTTGATGGGTTTGGACTTTCTGAAACCAGAAAGATGGGTTAAAATATAGTATTAAACAAAGATTATAATAAGATCGATGTACTATTCCTGCTCAGCTATCACCCTTTGCACATTTGCACAAAAGAGAAAGCTGAAAACAAGGGGGAAATGGCTTCGGGGAGCTTAGGATGAGAAAAAAAGTGAAAGCCTTGTGGCTCCAACAAGTAATTGCCTACTGTATCTATACATCACATAATCATGGTGGCTCAAGTATTTCTGATTACTTTCTTAACCTGATGCCCTCTAGACTTGAGAGGGAATAAGATTTAATGACTTACACCRGCATGCCTTGTTCCCTGATCAGCAYCACCATTCCCAGGTGAGTAGCTGCTGTTTCTCTCTCCTGCCCTTACACTGAAAGCTGACCTCGTCTCCAGGTGGCTCAGCTTAGCTAGGACTTGCWCTTCCCAGGAAGACACTCACAGTTTCCTTAGATCAAAACAGTAGTTTACAACCGGATTTTGAGGCCTTTGTTGTCACAAACAAGAAGGAGAAGCAGACCRCTGTGGCTCTATTTGAAATTCATCCTTTGGGTAAGGATATTCATCCCAATATCTTAAGTGGAACCTCTGAGAAGATATTRACCATATTATGTGGCTGATAAGCCTGCAGGTTACAGGTTACAAYATTCATAAATCTATGAATGACCACAACACTCATGTCACAGCACCACTTTTAATTTTCTGAAAGATTCTCCTTCCAACAATGCCACCATTCTCCCTGACTTTCTCACAAGGCTTTTTTTGGATGACAGTCTAGTATTTCTGGCTTGTCTCTGACATAGCAGCTAACTATTTCCCTCCTGACTGTAYGCATATTAATACAGTCACACTGTGGCAGCAACTATTTTAACCTTTGTGAGAAGACWTCACTGTTTTGTGATAAATATGAGTGGGACTCATTGCTGTCATTGGTTAAAATAGCAGGAACAATTTGGTCATTCTTTGTAACTCCCAAGAAGGTCTTCTTAACCATTTTTACATCTTGACTAAAGCTGGAACATTTCGGTTCTCCAATATTTGATTCCTGCACAAGGAAGAGGGTTTTGATGTCTGGACAGGAGRCCAAGCTGACAATTTCCATGTCCAGTCAGTGACCTCCCTCACTGCATTGTCTCCCCCTCCAGYTCAGACATCCAACAAAGTTATGGTGACAAACACCAGGAAGGCAACAGATGGTGACAGGGAAAAAACCTCCCACTGGTTGGATTAGTAATTGCATTTTCGGTGTCATTGCCTGATTCTGGTGTATGAGGGAAGGAAAAAGATTCAGGTGTAAGCTGAAGTACACTGAAAAGAGGTGTCTCTTCATGGTATTTGAACTAGGTGAAAAAAAAAAAAGCAAAATGAAAAAGACAATCTCAAATACTTTTAATTTAATCCTGTCCAGTTCACCTTTCTCACATTTCTTATTGGTTAATTGTGTCTTCTTATTAAAACAAGTATATCACAAAACAGGGAAAAAAAGATAAATAAAACAAAATTTTGCCTCTATCAGACAAAAGTATTTTAAAATTGTGAACATATGAAAATGTTTCATTCAATATGTCTCACCACATGATGCATCTTTTAAACTTCTACTGAGCTTAAAGGATATTTTTATATATTGMAGAAATTCTGTTGTGGCATTTCAATAACACTGGAAAGAAATGAGGCAAACAAGTACAATTAGCTTCACACACAGCAAAGTTACACAAATATTTTATGGCTCAGTCTACCTCTAGTCACTGCAGAAATTATTATCCATTCTTCTGAGACTGGTTTTTAAATGTTTAACATGAGAAAAAATCCTGCAATTTTTTTCTTTCCACTTTGTGAGAATGATCCCCTTCTCACACCAGTAAAAGCCTGTTTTATCCAACATGTGCTTAAATCCTATCCCWCTAAATATTTAAAATACCATTACTGCAAAGCCATCTTGTGGGAGCTCTGCAAGCTTTATCATCTTAAAATTGTTTCTCTAAAATAGTAGYGAAATGAAGTATTTTAGTCCAGATTGTGTGTTCCTTGAAATATCTAAATGTTTCTTCAGTTATTTAACAGAAAATGAGATTTAAAAACATATTTTCAGTGCTCAGTTTATGTTTTGAAGTATTCATTTGTACTATTTCAGTTTGAGCAGATTGAGATTCTGCCAGCTCTTCACCCAGTGATAGTTATCAATAAACTAGGCAGAGATGGAAGAGAGCACYGCTCTGAACTGGGAAAAACTGCCATCCAGAGTGATTTATCATATGCATAAAAGTCATAAAGAGACTGAATGATCTTTCTAAATGGCATAATACATTATACCAGTATTGAATAACAGAGAAGTTGAGATGAAAACCTTGTGAAACAGCAAAAAGTAATGGAAGAGACTTAGATACAAAGCATGTTAACTGCAAAAACCCACAAATTTCTATGGTGAAGTAAAAAAAAAAAAATTAACTGAACAGGCAGGAAAAATTGCTTCAGAAGCAGGGAAAAAATCTTATTTATGAAGTAAAAAGTCATTCTTTGCTTAAAAATGTCTGATTTTCAGTTTTGAGTGATACAGCTGTGCCCATGTATTTCAGAGGTGAGAATTATGGGCAGCAAAAATTTTCTATTGTCAYTGAATTCTGGCACTGGTATATGACTGGTTTTGTATCTAAGATATATTTTTCTTCCCAGAAACATTTCTGTCTTTATTTTAARTTTATTTGTTAAATTATTATTGATAGGAAATAAATAAAAAAATTTCTGGAGTAACTAATGTTTTTGCCTTAAAACACAATATAGGGGGAAACAGATGTAGACTATATAGCTGAAGTGTTTCATACACTAGGACTGACAACATTGGAAGGAATGTTTATTTCTATGCTGATTATATCCCCGTCCCCTCTTCCTGCATTGACAGCATTTTTTCTGTCCATTATGACAATCCCTAAGCAGGTGACTGGGAATGGAATTGCAGACTGGGTTAGCAGTGGCTTTGAGAAGAGGGACCTTCACCCTGCTCAACAGACCAGATGTTGCATGGAAGATTTCCAGTTTCAAAGTTTCTCAATGAGGGTGGACAGAAGCAGGAGGATGCTGTGAAAGTGATTCAATGATCAAGTGATCAATTAAGTTATTGCTGAGTAATCCAGACTATGGAAAAATAATATATGATGTGTACTTATATTTACCTACAATAAAACTGCCTTGCAAATGAAACTAATTTCATATAGTTCAAAATATAACATTCTGGTTAGGAGTTCAAATAATTCCACAAAATATTGTTTGAAAGACATAGAAAAGAACACTTTCAAATAAATTCTAGGCAGGATCTTTTTCTTCCCCAGATCTTAGGGCACCCCTTTCCAGAGACATTGCTAAGCACTCTGTTTTTACCCTCCACGAAAAATCAAATTCCATCAATCCGCTGTCTTACCTGGGAAACCTAATTTCAGTAGCAGCAYTACGCTCAAGTAGCTCCGTCACTCAACAGTAATTGAATCCTTTTGAGATGTTGCAAAAAACTGTAATTGGACCTTTGAGATGGCAACAGCAGCTTTAATCYGGGCTTAAATACACAGATATAATATGTTTGGGACAAATTTGTACTTTTTTGTTTCTCTGGTATCCTATCTCTGAAGATTCCTATTTTCTAAGTTATTTACATTCCACAATATTGGATTTTTTTTCCTTAAAATCTATATTTTGCAAAATTAAYGCTTTTAAAAATCAAATACAGACCTCCTTCTTGAGCAAATCTTTGTAATTTGAATCCAGCTCTAGCCAGGAATGAGCTTAGGCCAACTGATATTTGTATTAATCTGTATTTATTTTTCATTGAAATTTTAGCAAAACAATAATATAAAAACATTTCTTTATAACATCTGTGTTGTTCTGACAGTACAAGTATGTTCAAACTAAATGTAACTGAAGGGGGCTGAAGGAGAGTCACCCTGATGAAAGCCACAGAGCTGCCCCCACAAACTCTTATGGAATGAACTGTTCAGATTTTTCAGTGCTCTGTGCTGTAGCAGCAAAATAAAATGCCCAGAAATGAGCAGTGCAGGATAAGAACTGAGTAAAGTTGATATGGAAAAATGCTTGCCTGAAGATAAATAGCAGAACGAAAGTTATTTTTTTTCACTGGCTGGGCAAAACCTTAGGGAAGTCAACTGGTTGCATAGAATGAAAAAAGCAGAGAGGGTAAAGCAAAGCTGATAAACTGCTGCTTTCAACAGAAGATAAATGACCATGATGGCCTGGCTTCCACATTTATGAGAGAGTCTTTTTTATCCTAAGAAGGAATGCAGACTTTACATTTCTGTTTTCAGCTTTATTTCTATGGAATCAGATTTTCTCTTTGAACAATTTAGATTTAGATAAAAGGATTCTTTTCCAGAAGTTGTTTGGTTGGTGGTTTTTTTTTTTTTTCCTAACAGTAATCCACAGCACATCATATTAAGCAACATTTAATTAGAACATTTATATTCATTGTTATATTCCAAATTCCACAGAACAAAAGATTTGAATTTATTTTTTACTTGTAGCCACCTATAATGCATCTTGATTTGCAGGACCACTTTTAAAAAAGACAGTGGAAAAAATTACAAAAAATATAAAATGTATCCAGCAAGGAATCATAAGAGAGAAGTTTAGCATGACTGAGAAGAGTTAAATACTAGTTCACATCTCAAGGCTGACATTGCTAAGAACMACTTCCATTTCTATAAGAGCTTCCACTTCAACACACTAGCAAGGGAGTTTCTGTTACCCGAGGCTCCCTTTCACACTCATTAACACCTCCCTCCAGCCATCATTAGGATKCATTACAGAAGAGYTTAAACCTACTCAGAAGCTTTCTTRTTGGAATGATCCGTGCTGACTTTGTGGCTTCATTCCAGAGCAGACTCACTATCGGTCTGGACAGCCCCAACATAAACCCAGGACATGTTGTAAGAAAGGGAAAGGATTTATCTGAATTTGCTTTTCATTGCCTTCTTTGATCATGTGCAGACTGMCTTACCTTTTTCAAACCAGATCTCTTTTATCATGTGCCCTCTCAGCTGCTGCCAATGCAYGATGAACTTTGCTTTTGTTTCCTTGGGTTTTGCTCAGCTAAGTCCTGTTCCTCAGTCAGATAAGCACTGGGGTATGAGCATTTGAGTTCTGTCTCCCCACTGAGCTTGATGTTTTTCTGGCCACAAATCCTGTCTCCCAGAAATGCTGTGTCTGAATTGCAAGCTTTCCCCAGTGTTTAATTTTCTTTTCTTATTTTTTCTAACTTTTTCCCCCSTGTGCCCTGAACTCACACATGTTGCAGTTCTTTTTCTCTAATCCGATTTTCCGAAAGGTCTATGAGCCTGAAATAGATTAGGCTGAAATGCAAGTTTGTCTCAGCAGACCAAGACCAGGTTCATGGATGGTTGGGTTCCTAGTTTGAAAAAAATGCATAAAAGATGATTGCTCTTKTTTAGTTTCCAAGAGAAATCCAGTGTCCCATATTACCTTCACATACTGGCTACTTCTATTAATCCTTAAACCAGTTAAGTATACACGATTAAATATTTACTGTGTTTACAGAAGGGTAACATGGAATTTTTAATTTTGAAAGTAGATGAAGAAGGYAATTTTTATTGTTATTACTACTGGGTTACTGAATATACTGGGTTTTAGAGAAATAGTAGTTCATAGTAACATATATTTAGGACCACTTTGTTGTAGTAATGTCAACGAGGTCTCCTCAGGGCAGAACATCCCTTGCATCTTAAAATTCTCTCTTGTCAAAACAGAAGAATAGTATGACTTACAAAATAAAAAGACAATTCTATGTATGAATTGCAATTATTTTGCCACACCTGTGTGCCTTTCAGAGAAAAGTTTGGAGATCTGCAGCCATTAAAAGAGAGGAAAGATGCAATGGGACAAATAGTCCAGTCCACTGGACTAATAGCTGAATCCTAAGTAGTAATAAAAATAACTGTCTTTAAAAAGTCCAGGGTTCCATTGTTGTCGCTGTTCTACTATAGCTACAGTCCAAGGAATCACTGTACTGCAGTAACAATTCAAGTGGATTATAATAGATAACTACAACATTTGTAAACACCATTGCTATAAAATGTTACAATACTTTCTACCCCTCGTGCTTTGCACATTAATTGCTTAGGTAATAGATACTGGCAGAAAAAATAGTGAAGGGAAACTTTGTACATGAGAAACACACATATTTCCATAAAAAAACTTTTGCTAAGACGGAAGCAGGAGAGTGGATTTTTTCAGCTTARCACCCGCTCCCTCTTGCTTTCCTTCCTCCATATATAGAACATAAATGAATAGGTAACAAAAGTTAATTTATTTCTCYCAGAAAGAAAAATAAACTTTTACTCAGTAAGATTATGTTTGTGTGTATAAGTTAGGCTGTTTGCAAATTAAACTTTGTTGTTCAGGATGGATTCTGGACTTTCATGTTTCTCTTTTTAGCTGATATGGAGAAAGAGTATCCAACACTTCTTGTGGCATCTCTAAGCTCAAAAAGCTTCACACACTTCTCTAGGACAGCATAGTTAATATTCTCACTTTTAGGTCTTCTGTAATTGAATACAGATCTCACCCAATCCATTTCTATCTTGTTGGACACTACAGTGAATTGTTCTCTGCTCTGTTCTTCTTCCATAAAAATGTCTTGAAATAAGCTTGTGATTTATCTATGGTAGATACCTATAGGCATCTTCCAAGTACTTGCCTTCACATAGAAGATGTCTTTATATCAATCATGGTGACATTACCATTATGAAGTAACCCCCTACAGTTAGCACAGCGAAGGGGCTGCCCACATGACCTGACATTTGCTGATGTACTGCCTTCAGGGTAAGGATGCCTGTCAAGACAGTAAGCAATAMATACACTGTCTCAGAAGCAGAATGAATAGGGAAGAAGGACTTGACTTACCCACAGGCTGCTGTACATTACCTTGTTTGGGAAATCTTTCTTTGTCACTAGCATAGTGTCCCTAAGCAACTTGTCAGAGAGGAAAAAAAAAAAAAAAAAGGAAAAAGATAGGTATGATCCATCTAGCACAGAATGCTTTTAATGAAAGTATTGTGCCTCTAAATGGGTGTTATCCATTATCTACTCTTTAAAAAGGATGAAAAATCATGTTGCTCTCACCCAATATGTGCCAAACAAAGGCACAATAAAAATGGCATTGAAATATATGAGCACTTTGACAATAATATTAGTCACATCTTATAACCTGACCTTTCTGCTGGCAGGGACATTCACAGGTGTTACAAGAGGGCACGCATTTTCACTACTAAGAAAATTCATTATATCAGTCATGCAATAAAGAAGCATCATTCTCTCCTGACTGACAATTTTTCTTCTCCCCACATTATCTTCAGTGTTCATGTCTTCTCCCAAACGTTAAAAAATATCCCATAAAGTTTCTGCAGTGCTGAAGGAATTGCTGGGATAAATACAAACTGGTAAGTAATCCACCATGGCTACTGCTGGTCTTGCCACCATGGGTCAGTACTTAACAGAGTGCTTATATCCTTAATCAAGATRAAATTTAAAAGCACTATCACTCATGGTCAGAGTTTTGGGAGACTCTGGATTTAAGAAATATACTACATGAAAAGCACTGCCCTCAGATCCTGGTCAATGGGAAGTTGAATATACGTCAGCAGCCTCAACAGCCAGTCAAGGGAGGGGATTGTCCTGCTCTGCTCTGCTCTGCCCTGCTCTGCTCTGCTCTGGGGCAGCCTCAGCTTGAATACTGTGTGCTGTTTTGGGTATCATAGTGTAAGAAGGATCTAAAGCTRTYAGAGAGTGTCCAAATGAGGGCAATGAAGATGGTGAAGGTCCTTGAAGGGAAGCTGTATGGGGAGCAGCTGAGGGCACTCGGTCTGTTCAGTCTGAAGAAGAAGAAGCTGAGGRGAAATCTCATTGCAGTTAAAACTTT
The DNA here is from genome assembly GCF_030028575.1 of Malurus melanocephalus. Taxonomy (NCBI): domain Eukaryota; kingdom Metazoa; phylum Chordata; class Aves; order Passeriformes; family Maluridae; genus Malurus; species Malurus melanocephalus. The sequence goes on along the minus strand of NW_026623383.1, from coordinate 1,118,727 downwards.
CTTGTGAGGGGAATAGGAGGGACAGACACTGATCTCCTCTGTGGTACCCAGAGACAGGACCTGAGGGAATGGCCTGAAGCTGTGTCAGAAAAAGGTGTAGGTTGGGTATCATAAAAAGGCTCTTCATCTGAGGGTGTTGGGCACTGGAACAGCTCCCCAAGGAAGTGGTGACAGCRCTAAGCCTGGCAGAGCTCCAGAAGTGTTTGGACAATGCTCTCAGGCACATGAAGTGACTCATGGGGATGGAGCTGTGTAGGGTCAGGAGTTGGACTCAATGATCCTTGTGGGTCCCTTCCAACTCAGCTTATTCCGTGATTTTGTGATTCCATAAATACAGACCAGTATGTTACAAATTAAAAAAAAAAAAAATTTAACAGGGATGTGATCCCTCCCCAGCACTCAGCACTGGTGCGGCCGCACCTCAAGTACTGTGTCCAGTTCTGGGCCCCTCAGTTCAGGAAAGATATTGAGGCAATGGAATGAGTCCRGAGAAGGGCAGCAGAGCTGGTGGAGGATATAGAAAGTCATATGAGAAGTGGCTGTGGGAGCTGGAGTTGTTTAGCCTAGAAAAAAGTAGGCTGAGGAGGGACCTTGTCACTCTATGACTTCTTGAAAGGTGACTGTACCCAGATGGACATCGCCCTCTTCTCTCAGGCAACCAGCAACAGGACAAGAGGAAAGGGCCTCAAGCTGTGTGAGGCTATGTTCAGGTTGGACATCAGGAGGAATTTCTTCWCTGAAAGGGTTGTCAAACTTTGGAACAAGCTGCCCAGGGAGAAGTGGRCTTGCCATCCCTGGAAGTGTTCAGGGAATGACTGGACCTGGCAATTAGTGTTATATTTTTGTTGGCATGTTGTTGATCAAATATTTAACTTGATTACCCTGAGGATCTTTTCCAACTTTAATTATTCCATTATTTTAAACCTCTTTCTCCTGCTGAGATAACTGCAATTTGTTATTCACCTGTATTACTTCTAGATAACATTTCCTAAATTAACTTAAAGGGCTTGTTGCTGAAAACAAACTAACCAATCAAGCCAAGCCATAGTGTTCTAAAAAAGAGGGATAAGAGTAGTATAACTGCTTCCACCTCTGCTTGCTTCTTTAATAGGAAGTTAATATGGCTTGTGCAAACTCTCACAGCGGGTGCTGGAGGTCCACACTGCATTTGTGTGTGTGTACATGTGAATTTGTAAAACAGAAAGAGACAMCTCAGGTGTGGGGCATATTCTGCTGTATGAAAAGGTATCCGCTGATAGAAAAGGTATCCTTAGTTGTCAGGGGTAATGATTAAATATAATGTTCCAGACTGTRTTTTCTGTCATCAGAATCGTTATGGTCAGGACAACTTTTTCCCGCAATGTATGAAAAAATGAATTGCCCAGGGATTGGATTCTTTTCACCTGATTGTCCAAAAGTGTCTTGAAATGTCCTTCACTCAATGACTCCAGTTTATTTGGTAAGGGACTCTAATCAAATCTCATTTTCCTATTTAGCCTTGTTTTCATCTATTAACCATGTAAAATAGTGGTCACTCTTTAAGGAACAAAGCAGAAGAGAGTCGAGATTAGCTTTAGACCAAGAATCAAAAACCCTCTCCTGGTTTCATTAAGTATGGATAAAGAGAAGACAGCCGCACTCAGTGCTGGTATTTCAAAGAGATGATTTTTCAAGAATAAAGAAAATCACTAGTGTATGCATTGGAAAGTAAACATGAATGTCAATTGGTGTGGGAGTTTTAACATTTTTGTTACAAAGAAAGAAGAAAATTGTAAGTAAAAGCTCAGTCTGAAGAAGAAATTAAATGACAGCAACAATAACTATTTTTAACAGACAAGAAAGGAAGTGGGTAGTACCAAAAGAAAAATGGACGTTGCTGTTTATGAATTTTCTGGGAAAGGAAAAGATAATTCTGGGAAAAAAAGACTGACAGCATTAGAACTCTACAAAGGAGTCTGTGCATATGGAACAAAAATTTCTTAAAATACTTCTTAAAGAACAGATACTAAAATTATTCATAGTAATAGAGAAAATGTTTTATGGGAAATGTTTTTATTTATGTCACATGGCTGTTATCTGTGCAAAACAATACAGATAAGACATTAAGCACTATAAAGGGCATTCTGTTCCCTGTAGCAGACTTTCACAACTGAAACCTGTTTTGCAGTATGCTGATTTATTTGAATGCTAAACCTGCTGGAATAAATTTTTACTATGATAACAATGGCAATGAAATAATGGAGTAATTGAAGGATACAGAAATTGCAGTCAGTGTAGGCAAAGGAGAGGACAAAGGATTAGAAGACAAGAGTGTAGACATATTTTTAGTGCTGTTCCTGACCACAGAGGCATCTGAAAAGGCTGATGCTTTGTATCAAACAAGCCTATCCAGCCACATCATAGCACTATTAATGGCTGAGTTTCTTCTCTTGAATATTGTACCAGTATTCAGAAGGAAAAAAAAAATTAAGGGAAAACTAAATTATCCTGACATTAGTTCTAAGTAGCACCTTGTTACCAATTCAAAATACTGTTTCTCCATCAGCTGACAATCAACTACTACACAGAAAATAAGTCTTGTCAGAAAAAGCCTAATTTTGTTTTTAGAGGATATTAAGAAGCCTTCCTTTGTGCAGTGGATAAATTCACTATCAGTCATGGCATTCTGTGGTAGTATATTTTCTAGGTAGCAAATCTCTGCATAAATTTGAACATTGTTAGCTGTAATTACCACCTGGATGTGCAGGTGAGCATAACATTATGTAAATAGAATACAAATATAAAATATAAAGAATTCACTAGTTGAATTATGATTAATTAATGAAAATCAGAGTGTCAGAGATCTAGCAGGACACAAAGGTCACCAATCACCTCAAGCCAGGCCATGTTTTGCAGTTCTCCCCGAGGTTCATTACTAACACTGTTTACATTAGGGGATAAACAACTAATTTAACACATTTAAAATAAGCTTCCAGAAAACTACAAAGAAAGCTGACAAAAGTGTACAGTGTAAGACGCAAATAATTCATAACATTTCTATAGAAGTRGAGATAGCCTATTAAAGTAGGTAGGCACCAAAGAGTGACTGTCAGTATGCAATCTCCTCTGCATATTAAAAATCCATCCAGAGAGCAGAGTTCTTTGATTTTCAGCTTCAGTGTAACCTTCCATAGGAGATCTAGGGCTGGTCATAATTTCAATCAGCAATACCAGSTGAGAAATGCTCTTCAAATTTTCTTCTTCCATGAAAAATCCAAGTGAACCATTTAAGTTTGARTGTGTTTCCAGTGTTGTGCAGGCTTTTCGGCTTTGAGGAATTATATCATTGTTTCTAGCAGTTTGTTGTAACAAATATCACTTTATGCTATTACAAACATAATCAAGGTCAATTATTCCTGTGATTTTCTTCCCTCTGCATTTGTCTAATTACTTAATGCAGATTTGACTGGCATCAGTGCATACATACACATCACTCATACTGCTAGATACACGTTAACGTTATCTCATACATAATTACAAATACAAGATTCACTGAGATATACAGAGTCGTCTGAGAAAAACTGAAAAAATGACCAAATAAATTTATTTGAGTGCAAGCACTGTGACTTCCTCAAACATAAAAGTTAAAAATAACATGAAACATTCTTTTATGCTATTTTAAATCCTTATAGTTTTGTCTTTTACCTATCTAATCACCCGATGGCAGAAAACACTGACATATTATGTGACATTTTTAAACTAAAGATAACTCTCCAAACCACCATAAAATATGAGCTTAAAATCACCATACCTGTAGCCTAAAGTCTAAGCAATTGATCTAAAAACTATTATCTTCCAGCAGCAGTGGAATTACAGCTGCTCTGAGGTAAGGATAGCATCTAATTCTCCAGTATTAATCCACACATCCTTTACACTGCACAGATTACAAAGGGCTGTCAGGACTGGAGCAAACTACGGCAGGTCAGATTTATGCCATGCTAAGTTGTAAACAGAGTGTTTGAACTTTCATATATCTCTTTGAATGCCCACCTGTGCACTGGTTTTGGCTGCAAATAAGTACCTTTGTATAGGAAATAAATGTTCCAGGTGGTATATCCATGACTTAAATCAGCACTCCTACAATGTAAGTTGGAAAAGTTGCATTAACTTTTGTCAGGTTGTTCAGAAATTCATCATCCTAAACTGAAAAGACTTTAACTGCTGAATACAGTGTGCTCCACATCTCAAAGATCAGCAAAGGATCAGAAATTCCAGCCAGCCAGCAGTTCCCAAAAATTGATTTTGCTTTCTCAGTGTGTTCTCCCTCCTGTCTGCATTTCAGGAACTGATGGATGTCTCTTTGAGTTTTGGACCAGGTGGAACATTACCTGATATAAAGTGATCAGTGTGTTAATAATAGTGCTTACTGGTATATATGCATATATACACATATATGAAAATAAACTATATACAAATTTGCCATCAAAATAAAAGAGGAACAAAGCAGCTTTCTTAAAAATTTGCTGCTAGTTCTGGTCTTTTTGAGGWGAGATAATTAATAAGCATTCTAACCTACCTTCAAACACTTTGTTACCATTAGAGCCATAACATAAACAGAATTAACACAGAAGACACTAAACCTAAAAATATGTGATGCATGCTGTTAGAAATATTATTTGCCAATCAGCTTCTAAATTCCTTTCATGACACAATTCCACACAGTGCACTTCATTTACTATGAGAACAAAAGACAGGAATGTTCTTTTTTCCTTTACACATATATATTTTTAAAAACTAATGCAGAGTGGTACTGTGGCACTGATTCAAGTAAAACTCCCTAGAACACCRCTTGTAGAATATTTCTAGGAATGGATATAAATTTCTTAAAAAGCTTAAATGCATGCTTGATGAAAAAAGATAGAATTCAAGAATTTATTTCTGTTCAATCACATACATGCAAATCAGAGAATTATGCAGATTGCACCTGCCCAAGGCCTTGTTCTGCCAACTTTTCCAGGGGAATGCCATGGGAGATGGTGACAAAGGCTTTGCTGAAATCCAGGTAGACTCCTCCCCTTGGTGGGTCACCTGGTCAGAAAAAGAGATCAGGTTGTACAGGCAGGACCTGCCTTTCCTAAACCCCCTGGCTGGGCCTGATGCCCTGGCTGTCCTGTGTGTGCTGTGTGAATTCACTCAAGGGGATTTGTCCCATAACCTTCTCTCGGACCAAGGKCAGGCTGACAGGCCTGCAGTTCCCCAGATCCTTCTTCCATCCCTTGTGGTGGATGGGCATCACATTGGCCWAGACATCTGGGACCTCCCTGATTAGCCAGRRCTGRTAAATGATGAAGAGCAGATAAATGAGCTCTTCTGCCAGCTCCCACAGCCCCCTCGGGTGAATCCCATCCAGGCCCACATGGCATACATACATCATTTTCAGAAATCAGAGGGAATATGTAAAAAATATCCCAGAGAGGGTAGGGGCATTAGTGGTCAAAGTTATTTCAGTCACACGAGAAAAATGTATTACGAAATACATTAGTTTCATTTTCACCTCATTGTGTGGGAAGCAAGAGGTGTGTTTTTGAGGTCATATAAAGTGCTAGAAATTGTAATGGCCTAAAGTAAAAAAAAAAACCAGGAGTCTTGATTTATAAACACATTTGTTGGAAAATCTGTTGCATAATAGAATATCCATAAGTTTCTCCTTCAGCAGCCATCCCAACACTCATTATCCTAATCAGGTTCTTCAGTTCTCAAATTCCTGTCTTCATAAATCAAGTCCCTCTACAAAAACCTCAGAGAAAAAAAGGAAAAATTCTGCGCCACTGAATGCTGTAACATGTAAAGCAATATTTCTCTGACATAACTTCAGAGCTGCTGGATTTGAAATTCTTATAATTTTGAAATAATATATTGAACATCCCAGCTGCACAATGTTTGTATCATAGTACAAACTGAGTTCCTGCAATCAGCATCAAGTTTAACATATGAGCTGAATCTTCCAAGGTTAAAGGTCATAGAAGAAAGGCAAAAACCCCCAATTTATTGGTAGAGAACATAATGGGAAAATGTTCAAGCTAGATATTATCAACTATTTGAGACTTTGCAAAAGCTCCATCTTGTTTAAAGAATGAAACTTGAAATTCCCTGTAAGATATTATTTAGGAAAAAAAAAACACCTGTAGCTGCCTGAGTGTTGTGTATGAAACAAAAATGAAGGCATTTTTACCTTCATAAAGACACCAGAAGTAGGAATAAAATTTCAAATATATTTCTACAGATGCTTTAACAGTTGAATTAAACATTTAAGATACCTACTGACAAGCAATGAAAACAATCAGAGAAATAACAACCCAGCTATGAGAACATTCTCCAAAAGCAGTCTTGYTGAAAGACACTGATAAAATTCATAATAGCAGATGAGTAATTTCTAATTACATCTTTAACCTAGTGTGGCTTTCTCTGTCAAAAATTACTCAATTTTTACTCATATTTTTAGTTATCTCAGTAAACTGGCKATAAAATCTGTCTCAGAAGAGAGAGGTGTTCTTGAGGACTTCAAGGGACCTGAATATTCACTAGCTGAGATTCATCCACTGTTTAATATTTGTTTTCATTTTTCACCTCTTGCCTGAAATGTAGTATTGCAGAGACTTGGATGGTGCAGGAATGTATGTGAAACACGATCCACTAAGGACATTTATGCAATGAAGAAAAGGCATATTTTGGAATCCAGCACAAAAGAAGAACTTTAGACCTATGAGAAAAGAAAAAATTYAATCTAGGAAAATACCTAATTTCTATTCAAATCTTTGACAAACTCCTTCTTGCAGTAAGCCCCATTTCCAACAAACAAATGTCCTTTATTTCATCCGATCATTCATGTATTAGAAAATGTGGTCTTTGAAACATGCATAGGTAAAGCAGCTGGGTCACTTTGATGCTGATACCAGGGGAAAAAAATTACTGCTTTTTCATGCTAGCAACAGCTTGGTGTCCAAGGGACAAGCACAGTTAACAAACTGCCATTAGTAGCCCCTTAAACCTAAAACACCACTAAGAGCCCCACAACACAAAGTACACTGCTGAAGATGAGATGCCAGAAAAATTTCACACACAGACTTCTGCACCAAAATTTGTGCTGCTCAGAATCTATTTTTACTACAGAACATCTTGTCTTTCCCTCTTTTGCTTGAAGAAAGTAACATTCCCATAGATGAATAATCTCGAGGACCCCATCAATTAATGAAAAGAGAGGGTAAAGAAAAGGAGAAGATTAGGATTCCATATGAAATTCTTTAAGTATAATTTACTGCAAATATCCAGATAGATGTTCTTGGGGTTCCATGCCCTGGTAAAATCATGTGYACTCAATTGTCTTTTTTCTGTATTTCCATTTCTCTTCAAGTTATTGTTAGATATGTACAGGGAGATCTTCCTGTAAAGGAAAGATTTAACTTTAAAAATTTTGTTGTAGCCTTAAAATGACTTACAGAAAATAGAATTGGCTTAGAGCCTCGCAAATTTGATGGGACAGTCTCGCAGCAGTCTTTCACATATTTGTCATACAGAATATCCTGATAACTTTCTTTACTACTTTACATCTCCTGAAATTGCACTGACTCCCTCGTTTATGCATATAGTCTTGCTTTGGTTGTAATGCAAGGATTTAACTTGAAAGGACTGGATATGCCATGAACATTTTACCTGCAGACTGCATGGACTCCCAAACCATGATTTCTCAACAGTTCTTGATAAAACATTTGGTTTCACATTTCTTCCTTTTTCCAATGCCTATCACCTCTTTTGTTATGAGGCTCCCTCTTGTTAATCTATGAAATTCATATAACCCTTTTTGCCATTTTCCAACATTTGTTGTCATTGTCTAATAATTAGACTCACCATTCACCTGGCASTCTCTCTAAATTTCTGATTCAGAGGTTTTTCCACTACAAGCTTTTGGTCAGATACAGAGCTAAAAGCCTCTATCAGAGGCTTCTTTGCTTCCAGTCTAAGCAGTTTCGTAAAATAATTTAACTTTCTTGTCAATATGCTTTATTCACCAGAGTCATGATGATAGCCAGTTTAGCCCCAAGGAAGCTCTCAAATTTATTAGGTTTGAAACTGTGTGATCTTTAGTGTCTTCAATGTACTTTTTAATTTAAGATAGAATAGGCAAGACTGGGTTATCACATTCGGTGTTGCTTTTTGCTAATTTAAGCACAATTACAATTTACAACATACACACACACACACACACACANAAAAAAAAAAAAAAAAAAAAAAAAAAAAAAAAAAAAAAAAAAAAAAAAAAAAAAAAAAAAAAAAAAAAAAAAAAAAGAAAGCATGAAAGCCAGCTAATGTTTAAAAAGAAGTGACAAACACCAGGCAAACCTAGTCATATTCATTATGGGCAGCTGAAAGAGCACAACCTTAAAATCCTTTGAAAGCAAAAGTGGAAAAGAGGGAAATGGCAATTTGCTACAAAATTGTCTGAAAGTGAATAAAATGAAATTTGAGAGTGATACTATAGCAATATTTTTCCATTAAAGGGAAGCACTTCAGGCCCCTTTCATTATCAGATAATTCGCCAAAGCCAGTAYGCAACAGTAACACTATTAGTGCTTGTGACTGATCTCAGCGAGTCTCACAGAGAGAGTCTCACAATCTCTGGCACCTAACAACGACAGCAAAGATAAACACAGTTTCTTCAAATGCTTCATCTGTGTTTCATCTTCACTGTTCTGCAGGGAAAACATTTTGACCTTTCCTTTGCAGAATTCATTCCAYAGTTTATACCAATTACAGTCTGTACTTCTGCAGCTTTGCTGAGAGTTTTATTCTGCCATCACATATAGAACGTTTACTTCTCACATTTTCTCAAATGAGAAATTTTATTAAAATCTGTTGCATTTAAACAACACTGTGATTGCTTTTTCTTAACATTGGCTGAAGGATAACACCCATACATCAGAAACAGCAAAGGTCAAATCCAGATCGCCAGAAGGGACTCCTGAATCTACATCAGTGATTTTATTCTCCGAGTCAGAATTTCAGGCTCACCAAAGGCCATGTCCAAACAATTTCTCTGTCCAAGACTGTAGTTGCATAACTTAATTTGGACAAAGTTCAGTGGATAAGCTTAAGGATTGCTTATCAACTTCCACTAGTACCAAGGATTGAACTCCATACTGACAGCTGGTTCTGAATATCCTCAGAGAGGAGAAGGAGGGATGAAAGTCTTTGCCCCTTTTTTCAGACAAATCTTTGTGTTAAGTAGTGACACTACTTCACCAGTTCTACAGATTTTCAGAGCTTGATGAACAATAGCTGTTCTCTACAAAATGCAGCAACTGTCATCATTTTCTATTCATTCCAGCAAAAAAAGAGTGATGGTAGGACASGAGTCAGTCATATTTCAGAGCAGATAACAGCAAGTTAGTGGTGTTGGTATGAATTAAATTTGAGTACAAAGTTTAATATGTGGTTTTGCAAATTTCAGTATCAACATAACAATGTTTGTTTTTTTTTCCCAGAATAACATTTTTCTACCTTCACAATTTTAAGAGAGACTGAAACTGAAAAAAATCCCAGCCAAACCAAAACCAAAACCTGAACCCAGTGTGCTAGACTTTTATAATAACTTATGTATACACTACTATTCATGATTGAGAATATCCACACCTTGACTCAAAAAAAGTTAGATCCTTGCACTACATCCAAGAAAGGTAATATACAGCCAGCTCAGGCAYAGCAGACAGTATATGAGCATTAAAGTAACACTACATCCAATCTGATYAGCATTCCTTCCAGCAGCTATTTGGCACAGTAATATTGCAGCACACTTTAGAAAGAGAACATTACTACTGCATGCTCTGTTACACAGTGTAGAAAAGCTCAAAAAGTCTCTTGCTCCTGCAATAATGAACACATTTCTGTAACAAATATAGATGTGCTCAAAACCTTTACATGAAGCAAGAGGTACAGTGGGATAGAAGATTGAACAGATTTGCCCTAACACTGAAAAATACAGAAGGCAAAGTAGAACACCTACGAGCCACACATTTAACACATCTCTGCCCATGCTTAGACTTTCCTGTCACACAGGGAAAGACTCTGCATTTCAAAATGCTTCATAACTTTAAAGCAAAGCAATGACCAAGTATGGTTGATGCTGACCATTCATAAAGGATAAGTAAGAAATTTTAAAAAAAATTTTCACATGTTTAACTCCTGCAGGAATAAATAATGTGTCTGAGAGATTTTGCTGTTCTGTTCGCATAGCTACAAGTCAGAGCTTTACTGTTATGGACATGTAGTGTCACAATTTGATTGACCAAGCTCTAGATTTYGCAATATTTTTTAATTTAATGCAATCTAATATATAAACTTTATACTTACAATCTAGAGACATATCAGAAAATCCTTGAAGTCTGTTGTAACAAACAGAGGGTATATTACAACATCATACACAAAAATTTTATTTTCAAAGCTCGCAAAATACTTAGTAGCCTTCAAAATAAATTTATTAGTAGAGCTGCAATGCTAAGAGAAAATTAATATTCATAAATACGGTATTCTAGTTTAATTACTTTGCCTGGATAGGTTTTAAGGAATTATATCTGACCATGTTAAATACTGAAAGAGTTTCTTATAATAAACTAGAGACCTACACTTTCAAAGYTCTTAACCTGAGTATTTGTATTTCTTTGGATCTTATAGGCCTACAACRGCAAGCTCATCTCAAGTCTAGACATCTTCTATGTCTTGTTTACCTACAATCAATCTTAACTATTATTTTGAAGAAATAATGTAGCCAGCCCTAGTGTTAGTTTCTGTCAAACATGAAGATATTAAGAACAATGAGGTTTTTGTCAGTCTACTTTAGTGTAGCAACCTTGAGAAAACTTACATGTGAAAGTTTTTTTCCAGCTTGATAATAGAACCTCTGTCAGTCTAGAAAATGGGAATAGAATTTCATGTCAGGCAATAGAAATGGCTCTGAGATCACTCCAAAGTCATGCACAAGATCTTTGTTTGAGGTCTGTTCAKATTTTGGCCTTGATAACACAGTTCCCACCCTCTGAGTATCTGGGCCAGAAAACTGGCTACTGCAGGCCAGCATTCTGCAAAACCTTTTACAATTTAGCTAGTGACTATGTATAATGGAAATTAATCTGCATTTCACTGGCTCAGTTATGTGCCATTACCAAATTATGTAGAGCATTCAGTGGGCCAAAAACCTATACAGATAAAAGCTCTCATATTTGTCAGCTTCYTGTCTGTGTGTTCTCCTTGGGTCTTTGAGACCAAATTCAAGTTTAGATCATACAAAACAGGAATAAGCAATTTGAAATTCTAGGATACTGCCTACATGCTGTAGGAATCCCCAGACCAGAATATTTGGTCTAATAAAGTCTCTCTTTTCTTGAAAATGCCTTAATTTATGAGAAGAGCAGTTTTGTTGTCTCTGAATGTTTCTCAGTACTTAGGAAACCCCTTCTGATGCACTTCTGTTTCTGAGAAAGATTCTGTATGTGCAATAAACCATCTGGTTCTCCTAGTTACTTCTCACCACTCATAGCAAACAGCTTGCATTCTATTGATTGGGATATTTATACTTTTTTATTCCCCCTAAGGGATTTACCCCTGGAACTCTTCTACCTACAAATTTCTGTTATTGAAAACAAAATAACAACTGCATTTTTCATCTGCACTCTGTAATTTTAAGACATATGGGAAATACTGAGATGCTGAGCGAGATTAYTTTGCATTTATTCCTATCTACAGGTATATGTCTTCATATTATATTTTTTCTTTATTGTAAACTTTTCCAGCAGTCCACTTGAGATATACTATTTCTATTTTATTCAATTTGAATGTGCTTATGGTGTTATAGAAATTTATTTCAGTGGAATAATTCTTGATTTAAGCAAGTTCAAGAAGATAAGCAACTCTTTAAAACAAGCATTACCATCAAAAAAGAAATTATCACTTTGTAATGTTAACATGGAAGCATCTTGCAGCACTCTAAAGAATGATCAATTCATGTCATTAAAACCTAGTGTTGCCACAATTCATACCTTGAGTTCCATAAATTTATTAATTATAGCAAATCAGAGAATTTTTCCTTTACAATCACTTACTTATTTTTGATTAGTGTTTGTTTCACTAGAGAAGAATGCCTAAGTACTTTAAAAAAAAAGTAGTCTAAATAAAAACAAGTATTCCCATTTAAAAGCTACTAAAATGTCATTTCTGCATGGCATATATCCTGTTTTCATGCATGATGTACTCTTATAATTGTCATCAACAATATTTGCTGATTTGTGCAAGTTCCAGAGYTTGAAATAAATTTCTGTGCAAGACAAATTTTTTCAACAAGAGTCACTATCAGTTTTTTACCTAATGTTCGTGACAAAATTCAGAAGAGTCCGCCTTACCTGCAGCTAAGTCTTYCTGAATCTAAATACAGAAAATATTATTTAAGCACAATTCATRTTACTTTGTTTTTGTGCAGCAAGASTAGCCTYGCAATCTACAAGTGAAGTATGTTGGGTTTTAATGCACTGCACAATATTCTGGAGAGCTAATGAGAAACTTGGGTTAATGTGTGTCAAAAATGAATGAAATGTATGAATTCTTTGAGCTTTAGTAAAAACTGCTTATGCAGATGCAGAAATTACCTAAATATGGGAACATAAACAGATGAAAYCATGTGAAGGATCAGGGCAATTTTTCATGTTCTTTTCCTCTACAACCTGTAGATAATTCTAATTACTCTCAGGCTTTATATTTAATCTTCAATCATTTGTCATTATTAGGATGCTTAAACATGACTATTGAGTATWTATATTTCTGTTCACTATCACAATTATATCTACAGAGTTTTGTTTGGTTGGGATTTTTGTTTGGTTTTGTTGTTTTTTTATTCAAAARCGGAAGATAGAAACAACAGGCTTTGAAGTACTATGCACATTACATGTTGGTTCCAAATATTCAATTTATTTTCAACTTAGTAAAAAAATAAATATTTACTTAAATGCTTAACTAAAAAATTTAATATTTAYGTAATGTTTTAATCAATATTAGTTGCTGTGTTCTATTGCAGAATAATCACAAAAGCAGAACTAAACAGTTTACAATAACTCTGACATATTTGTCACAAGGAAACCCTTTCTATTTCTGTTTAGGCTGTTGATGATGTTCTGAGGATGTATACAACTCATTGAATATGTTACTCATAATAACAAAATGGAAACTAGACACAATTTCATCTGGTGAAGTCACTGTAAATATTGCCAATGAAAGCCATGAACAAATTTTCCATTTCTGTACTTAACAGTTTCCAAAATGTCTTTTTTTTTTTTTCCTGTTAGAAATTAAAAGGGAATGTAAGGAATTATTTACGCTACTGTAAGTCACTTTTGGATAGTGATAATGAACTTCTGACATCTCAATTTTTCTTTCCGTACCTGGTTTGTTATGAATAGAACTTGGTTCAAATCACAATTTCAGACTGCACAAATCTGAAACAAATAGAGGAAAAAGGAAAAATTGCAGCTTCATTTAAGCTATTTACATATTAAAAAAAAACCCACAAAAAAAAGAACACTGACATATTCACCAAAAATATTATCAAAATGCTAATTCACTTTTAATATTTACATGGAATAATAGCAAATGAAGGAGTYCAATTTGCAAGTCTCCAATATCCCTGTTTTTTTAGTTTTAGTTCCCTTTAGTTACTATTATAACTATATTTACATAAAAATATCATACACTTAAGAAAGCCTTACCAGTGACAGGTTTCCAAAATTGTAAGGGTACAAAYTACTCTCCCATCTGACCTTTTTGACTGTCACAATACCAAAAAGGACCTTATAATATCCAGCTATTAAATGGGTCATCAAGGTAATAGTRCAGCATGGCAGGAGTTGATTGGTTATTGTGTTGTGGGGCCAGTTTCAGAAGCAATCTGTGGCCAATTTCTGTTGAGGACAAGGTTTYAGATTTTGAACTCTGCTGGTTAAACAGAGTTACTGCTGTGAGTCTTTATTAAGGTTGAACAAGTAGAATCTGCTGATCTGCCAGTTGTTCCAAAAGATTGTGCTCCCGTTGTGAGAATACTTCACCTCTTTATGCATGACTGACCTTCTAGTRGGATCCTGCTGCGAGATGTGAATGTGGCCATTGCGAAGAGATTGCCAGCAGAACTCTAGGCAATGGATATAGTAGCCAAGCTTTTGCAATTATGGGCAGCAATGCTGAATTATATAGTCTGTTTTAAAATTGCTGCACTATTTCAAAAAACCCACAACTGATTACTTTGTTTCCTAGCTAACTTCTATTATTGTAGACATCAAATAACAGAAAAATCTATGGGAAGGGTTTTTATGCATTTCAGAYAAATCCATATCTAGTCATTGCACTAATTGTTTACTTCCAGGTTTGCTTTGTTTTTTTGATTTTGCGTTTTGGTTTTTTTTTGTGGATTTTTTTTTGGTTTTTTTTTTTTTTTTTCACTAATTGTTTACTTCCAGGTTTGCTTTGTTTTTTTGATTTTGCGTTTTGGTTTTTTTTNTTGTTGTTGTTGTTTGTTTGTTTTTTGTTGTTTGTTTTTCTTTCCTGTGAAACATATAGCTGACAATAAGGATGCTTATTACAAAAACATTTGCTTGGAGTATATCACAGGAAATCTTCACACCTGGCCAGTTCTTTCTCTATGAAATGGTGATWAAAAGCTTCAGTTTGGTAAATTGTATTGCAGCTAACCCTCAGAAAAACAACCACCAATTTGAATAGAATTAACACACTTTTATGCATTTTTATGCCTCCTTTGCTCTTGCTCCTAGAGGTCATAGCTCTGTTTCTGGAAGACCTAAATGTTGATGGTTGTACTGAATGTAGGAACACCTTGCAGCTTCTTCCCTGGCAGAGTGAAGGATGGTGACAATTTACACTTGAAGAGCGTTCCTGCATGGAAAATTRTAGTCTCAATTATGTGCATCTGAAYTCTTCATTATTGCTGCAAAATGCAGCTTGAGAAAATTTACTGAATTTGGMAAATTATACACACTTTGTAAACCTATAACATACAATTATACATGTGATAAAACCAAGAACTTTTATTTGGTTGGAATTTTTTTTCATTCACATATTTTTTTTCTTCTGTGTACAGTGGAAAAATACACCTTAAAATACATAATTCCTTAACCAAAAAGAGAAATAGAATCCTTCTGCAGAAATAAGACAGGTGACTGAAAAAGAAGTTTGTAAAGGATAAGAAATACCAGCATAACTTTATGAAGTAATAAACACATCTCTGCTTGTGTGATTAGTATGCATCCCACATGAATACAGAGTATTAACTGTTTTCCAGAAAAGGAGGGTGCATGATCAGCAACTTAATTACTTGAGGGGTGAACACACAGATCTAAATCTGCTTTTAAAACTTCTGAGTGAGAGACACAAAATTGGATTAAACAGTGAAAATCTTTCTCACCAAACCCTGGAACTGAAGAATGTAAACAGAGTGCCAATGTGAAAGAGAATTTAAAGAAATGGGGGAATATGTCAAAGATCAGAAACATACATTTTGTCCCAGACTGACAGCATTCTGTACTATTTAAAATGCATAGGTAGTGTGAGAGACCTGTTGCTTTAAACAAGGGGTAAAACCCCATTATTTGTTTCTTTGGTTTTTAGTACAGGACTTTCTGTAGCTCAAAAAAATGCAATTTTATACAGTGGCAACATGTACTATTTAGCTGACTTCTTTTTCATTTAATTATGGATCCTTAATTAGAGATTTAATAACATTTCCAGTTTTAAATAATGTTTGTGTGTTCTCTTTTCTTTTTGTCTTTCTCTTATTTTTAAAATATGTCACATTTCAWGTAGGTCCTTTTCTGAATGATCCTATAGTCTATCATTAAGTCACCTATAAAATTCAAAGTAATTATCTATTTTTCTCTGTTTCATCCTTTTTATACATGAAAATCTTTATTTATGCTGATAACACGACTCCTTCTTTTTCATGCATGTGACATCGACATCCCTGAGTAGAATWAAGGAGTCTGCTCTCCTCTCAGTTCAGCTATGAGATGTACAATGGAATTGAAATGGCTCTCAGGTGTTGGAGGTTTTACTGTAATTGCACAGAGATTAAGGTCAAAATTAGAAAAGAATTTTAGAAGACCTGGAGGGAAGATCTAACCTTCCTTATACTTTTGTCAGGTATAATGCAATTGTAGGCATTTAATCAATTTTAACTATCTCACATAAATTTTTGTAGTAGTCACCTTCTGTACTCAGTCTCTAAGATCAGTTCACATTCAACCAGCAGCTCTGTGGCAAATTTTTGATGCTTGATTTCTGAAATAAACTTCACTTTATTAAAATAAAATGCATCACAAGAAGTATATAAWTTTTTTTTCAATTTTATATATGAATAGGTTTCATGGGTATTTTATAYGGCTTAATTTTTGTGTTACTCTTTCTGATTCAGAATTGCATTTCATGCTCTTACCAAGTTTCAGGATTCGTTATGAAGATTGCAGTTGGTGGTGATAGAGAATTCTATACATGTAACATACTTTGATATTATAATTCTATATGCATAACATAATTTGATTGTTAAYAGACTGTGAGATTATTAATTAAGTTACTTCCATTATTGATAAAAATGTGTTTATATTTCCCTTTTTTCTGACTTATTACATTTAGGAAAATAACCATCATTTTTAGAAAGGAATATCTAAAATGTTTTTGCTATTTACTGATATTTTGCCTTAACTTTCCCAAATGTTGCATATTCTGTTTATAGTTTCTTTGTGAATCCTAATTTTTTTCATTAATTCTCCTGCATCAAGGAGATCATYGGGGTGGTACCGACACCTTTGATTTTCAGTGCTCATTTATTCCTGTTAAATTAATAGAACAGGTATAATCCTTCCAGCTCCCATGGCAGAGTTTTGAACTTGGATAATGAGAACCTGTATAATGACATCCTTTAAAGAGAAAAATTACAGCTAAGTAATTTTGTCTTTCAGGTATAATATTGAAATCTCTGGAGTCTGGGCAGCACTGTCATTAAATATGCAGATACGTTACTGTGGTGCCACCTTTTCCTTCAAATTGAGTTTCAGGGATAACTGAAAAACTTTTAAAGCTTCAATACTGTCTCATTCAATTTCAGAAGGGAAAATTTCAAAGGACTTAAGAAATGGTTACAAAAATCTTCTGAACCGAAACAGAGGAGTTTTATCAAGGTACATTTAATTCACGGATTCTTTTTTTTTTAACTTTAAGGTTTTTTTTCTTCCTTTAATTCATAGTTTATCAGTGTCATTCCCTACATACATATCTCTGTGCTGGGAGCTTCTTTCTTTAATTAATTCAATGCATCTATCATTAGTTATTTCTCTTATGAAGCCAAGGAACGTGTTAATGAGTCTTCTAGAGCAATGTGTCAGTTTTTAAAGTCCATTAACTTTCTATGACTTTTTGCATACTAACACTCATTATGACATTATTTCCCCTGATCTCAAAATCCAATTTAAATTCCAGCCATGAATTTTCAGTGATGGAACATGTTTTTTAATTGCTCTATCTTTCTGTGCTTAATACAGAACTGAGATAAGAAGTTGCAAGTTAAATTTTTAGGTTTCTTTCACACATTTTCAATGACAAATGATCAACATGASAAAAAATGTCATAGTTATGAGAGTAAAAGCTTTCAGAAAATAAAGGTTCTTATAGAATTTGTTATTATTTCAGATGTATTGTTACTGACATCTTCTCACAATTATTTCTTTATCATCTTCCCTAGTTACAAAGGTTGTGAGTTGAAAGTCCAACAGATCTTCCAAAATTATTCCCTTATGTCATATCGTATCTCTGTTCCACACAGAATAAATATCTTCCTTTGTTAGCGCTCTTGAAGAATGCAGCTTCTATTCTCATCATGTCAGGACTGCATATGCATATAATGAGATTTATCATGCAAAGGACAGGAAAAAAAAAATCTAAATTAGCTTTGAATCCTTGTTTCCAGGTCTAGCTGATGGTTTTGATAAGCTTCAGTCTCTCTATGAAACCCTGATCTGACCACAGGACCACTCTTCTAGTTTTYTGACCAGAAAGAAAACCAAAGAATGTTATCCAGATAAGAGCTGGTGT
Source organism: Malurus melanocephalus (assembly GCF_030028575.1). Taxonomy (NCBI): domain Eukaryota; kingdom Metazoa; phylum Chordata; class Aves; order Passeriformes; family Maluridae; genus Malurus; species Malurus melanocephalus. Next base: position 1,100,562 of record NW_026623383.1, on the reverse strand, counting down.
GACAGTGTGTCCTCCAGCCTATTTTAGCTGATAACCAGAATCACAGGATGCACACAACATGTACCTGCAGGTGAGCTTAAATGCAAAACTGCATAATTGGCATATAAATTCCACAGACGTTCTAATCTTCAATTCAATCCTAAACATTCCCTGGAAATTTGAATGAAGCAGTGAACAAAACCTACATACCTGCAGGAAATAACCACGTGGGAGAGGACACGTGGGAAATAGTACACRTGGAAGTCTTAGTCCTGGGGTTTTTAATCATAGCAGAACCAAGTGAGGTATTCTGAGCTTTGAGCTACAAATATGCTATTTATTCTTCATTTTCTGATGAAAAGTCACTGCAACCTAGTAAGATTACAAAACCTAGTAACAGATATTTTGCTTTGAACTCAGTGATTGTGGAATTGTATGAAACAATTTCCATACTGAAACCATACTCTACTATGAAGAAGTAGTGTAACAAAATCTGCATGCTTGTTTGTTTTTAGCAAAAATAAATTTTCATTTACTTTGAAAACAAAGATTAATTGAGATGGATGTAAATCTAGGTCTAGGGTGATACCTCTGGTATGACAGAGTCATTATATTCAGGAGCTTTATGTAATTTTTTAAAGAACGAACAGTAGACAACAGTAGATACAGCTCTGACATTAATGGAAGAACCAAAGATCCCCTTGAATTATGCTGYAGCAGCTTTTCCCTTTGGGTCACACAATGGTGGTCATTTATTCCTTTCTCCTCTCCTTTAATCCATGTGACAGTCACCACAAACCAATGTCACATACCTGGGATTACCAGTAAGAAGTGCTGTATTTTTCCTGGCATGGMGGGAATTAGGTAGAATCTTCATCACGGCACCACATGAAGGAAGGCACTTGTGTCATAGACAGTTAAAAGTATTAGAGAAGAGAARCAGGTAATTTCCCCTTTCTCTAGTAAAACAGTTTTTGTTACATTCACTTTCAAACCTTYTCTAATCAAGTGCAGAGCTGTGGCTCAAGTTGTCTCCAGTTTCATTAAGATCTAGTTTTATTGCACTGATGTGCCATGAGCAATAGTATCTGCCAAAATAGTGCTGTTAGTTAAATCTGTTCTTGAACTACAATTGCCCTGAAATTAAAACTGGAAAACAAAAACAACCCTGTAATTAATATGTCAGGTCTTATTAGATGCTGAAAACTGGCTGTACTTCATTTCAAGGTTGGCAAAAATGATGAGCATTATCTGTAYGCAGTTAAACACCCGTGACACTTTTTTCCTTATATGGTTTCCATATAATGATACATTTCATGTTTTTGCCAAGGATATAAACAGGGTAACTAATTAGATTTGGCATAGTATTTAACTGGTCTTGTACACACTTTTTTTAATGAAACCCTCCATTCCATTTAAATCATTGCCTTCAATCACAGCTTATGTTATTTGTCTCTATTTAGAAKGTAAAAATTTGGATTTCCCTTTGGTTGTGCAATATATCTAAGTCTTCTAGGGTAAAAGTGAGAGTAGCAGTGCAGATTGCTTAGTTCTACTAGTGGTACCTTTGATTGACTACTGTTTGAATGACAACAAATTATCAGCTGCCTTTACTTGCTGTCAGACAGACAATTGGATTGTCTTCTGAATATCAGTTTAGTGTATCGGTACTATTTCTTCAAAAAGACACCATCACTTTTCAAAGTTGCAATAGATTCACCTTTCATGGGGCATTAGTTGCAAAAACATCCCCATCAGGGCCTCTGCACTCGCTGCTCGATATCAGGGCTCTGAGGKACACCAGCACAGCATCTCAGGGCATCCTGTCAGTACCTCTGAGGAAATCTGGGCATCTGATCTTCACATCAGGGATCCCATAGTTGCGATCAGTTCCTGGTTTTCTTTTTAAAATCATTCTGTATTAATTCAAGTAAAGTTTTTTCAATTTAATGGACTTGTGAAGAAATTCTGAAAACTTCAATACAGAAGAAATGTATCTTACAATTCCTCTTAGAATGAGAGAAGTTTATCACTTAACAAGACATAAAAAAACCCTTTTTGAATATATGGTAACAATTCTACTAAAATTTGCATAAAACTCCAGTCTTGTGCAAAAAATCCTTGACACAGAGGGGCAACCTACATGACATTTATATAGGGCATTTATATACTGTACACGAAAAGAGATAATGGTGACTTGTATAAAATCTATTGCTAYTTTCATGTATGTTAACTTTTTATAGGAGTTGAGCTAGTTTGTTTATTATCCTAAGCATTATCTGAAAAGGAAGCAATGCCTTATATAAAATAATTTCTTTCAYGTTCACTTTTCAATGTTCATTGGACTTCACAAATTAATAAATAACTTGTCTATAACATGATTGCTAGAGTCACTGTGGTTTAGGTACTTTGTTTATTAAGACTGAATGTGTTCACATTATCCAGTTTTAGAACTTTCTTCCATTTTAATAAAATATTTTAGTTAAAATAACTACGCTGCTACCCAGTGTGATTACAAACCTGTAAGAAAATACAAAAAAGGAATGTATTTTACATATGTGATCTATAAGAGAATGGGTAGTCTGTATATGAAGACAAATTAGTCTACAGACATCATAGAACTAAAAAAGAATGTTAATTGCCAAGGTTTATTCAGACAAAAGTTCTGTTGATGTAAAGAGKCATTAGAGGGGTTTTGCTTAACTTAAAGACTAAAATATGCTCTTAAAAAGGTTTCTGTCAGCCTCCAGCAACCATAACTGTAGGTGTCAAAAAGTGAGGACTTTGATATATCTTGAGAAAAGTAATTTTTTTTAAAATAAATCTTAAAAATGGAATGCATAAATTCACAAAAAAAATTTAACATTTTATAAAAGGAATGAATKAATATTTTCTGATCTTACATTTCGTTAGACCAGATCTGCTATAAGTGATGATTCTGAAGCACTTACTATTGCTATTTAACTAGAAAATAAGAGCTGAATATGAGTCAGCAGTGCCCTGGCAGCCAGAAGGGCCAACCCTGTCCTGGGGGGCATCAGGCAGAGCATCGCCAGCGGGGCAGGGGAGGGGATTGTGCCGCTCTGCTCTGGGCTGGGGCAGCCTCACCTTGAATAYTGTGTGCAGTTTGGGGTACCACAGTGTAAGAAAGTTATCAAACTATTAGAAAGTGACCAAAGGAGATCTACCAAGAYGGTGGAGGGTCTTGAGGCAAAGCCATATGAGGAGAGGCTGATGTCRCTTACTCTTTTCAGCCTGGAGGAGACTGAGGAGAGAATTCATTGCTGTCCAGAACTTCCTCATAAGCAGAAGAGGAGGGGCAGACACTGATCTCTTCCCTGTGGTGACCAGTGACAGGACCCAAGGGATGAAGTAGTGACAGGGGAGGTTTAGGTAGGATATCAGAAAAATATTCTTTACCCAGAGGGTGGCTGGGCAGTAGAGCCCAATGAGTTTGATTTGGGGTTCTCTAGTTTGGCCTACCTAGTCCTTAACTAGCCAGTGACCTGGATAATTCATGTGATAAAAGTGGAAATCTAGATGATGTTTGATTCACTAGCTAACATCTTCCAGAAGCTTACAAATAATCAGATTATTTATTTTCTTTTGAGAATGAAAATTTACTTTCTGGARTAAGTCACAAACAACAAACAGATCATTTCTTCTTACTTTGGGAAACTCATCTAAGCTCTGGATGGTCAGACAAAACCCCAGCCTGATTTTTCCTGTAATAATAAACACATCTATCTTAGCTATATGAAATCACCTTTCTGAAGGGAAGCTCTCATAATTTACATAATATCAGGACAACTGGACGGTTATAAAACTACTTTTATCTGGAACAATTTCTATTAGAAAGTTATATATCTTGTAAAATCTTGGGTCTCATAAATCAAAGGTTAGATTTTCTGTCAAGTCATGCTTTCCCTCAACAGGAGGTTAGTTTCCAAAAACAGCTGTGCTACTTGAGACGTGTAGTTTTCAGATCAGTGAAGTGAAAGGCTCACCTCAGCTGGAAATGATATTTCACTCCCAAAAAGTCATTATGGGATGCGATGTGACAAGGCATGCCCTTCACTCCACTGACGTGCATACCATATGGCAMAAAATGCCACAACCTGTTCAAGTATAGGATGTACAACTCATGCATCCTCATAACTACACCTTTTTCATTTTCCTTTTCACATAAGCTTTAGTGTGAAGCAGGAGGGAACTAATAGGAAAGTGTTTCAGTCAAGTGATTTCTACCCATAAACATAATTCAAAGACCCAAACCAAATTACTTATACATCTCCATTCCCAAGGGTCTACAATGGTGTGAATGGAAGGATGCACCATATTAAAGTGGAAAATACCTCAGTATGTACCTTTCCTGGGGTAGAAATTAATTTGAATTACCTAAAATCTATTTCAGGCATCTTTCTGTTGTCTGCAARTCAGAGATAGTGCACATCATTACGTATTCTACCTTCTCCTGTGTCAAACMGTCTCTGCCAGGTGGTCTTTGCTTCCCACAGCCTTTTGAGCAGCAGGCTACAGTAGCAGGGAGTGGTGTGCAGTATATATTGATTGAATTTAAAGATGGCTCTATGGAGTTGCCTTTACTAAACCAACCTAAAAATTTATTTCAGTTAAGGTTTTCTAGGCAAAGTCAAGGATTTACATCCAGATAAATACAAAGACTCAAGATACTTCAACTCTTTCAAATTTTTACACTGATATGCAATATAATTTTTCTGTTTTAAAATGTTCTCATTTAAAYGTAATGAAAAGTTGACAGTATCTGTTTGTTCCAATTTATGATTAAGTGTGGTGATTCTGAAGGATTTTGTTAAGTTCTTTCTGGAATTTGCACAAGAATCCCCTTACAGGTTTACAAGTTGATACATTTACATTTACATATACATGTACATATATATATATATGTATGTATGTATGTATACACTAATGTAACAGAGAAAAAGAAACCAACCCCCCCCACCAGTGAAGTACACATTATATAACTTCCATGGTTGAAATTTGAGGGAATAAATGTAACAGCTGTAAATTAATTGAATGATGAAGGCTGAGTTTGCTAATTCAAACTTTAAGTAAACTGTTTTCTGCCCTTTTTGGCCTGTAAAAGAAGTCTTTTGACCATGAAATTTCAGGGAAAAAAAGAGCTTCTCTTAAGGGAGTGTTCACTATTCCCACTGTCTTCATGCCAAAAGTATTATGACATTCATTCTGAAAATATTTTTACTAGTTGCAATGGACACCATGAAGGTATGACTCTTAAACATAAGATTTTTTTTCCCCATTACTTTAAAGATGATTCAATGACAATAGAATAGGTTGCTTAGAGCATTGTGGGGTTTCCATCAGTGGAGATTTTGAAAAGCCACATTCTTGAGCAACCTTCTTGTGCAGGAGCCTGGCCTAGACAGTCTCCAGAGGTCCCTGGCAGCCCCAGCTGTTCTATGAGTCAATGAGTCTACAATGTTGGATTCACATCCYAGAAGGACAATTGTCATAGCCCTGATGACTTTGGTGGTAGTGGAAATGATAACTGCTGTAATGAAAGAAAAAATCCAGATCTGTTGATGTTTCAAAACCTTCTACTTCAATTCACATTGAGAACAAAATGTCTAAGACTAATTTTCTGCTTGTTTTTAACCAAACCTTTAGTCAAACCCCTAACAAAAAGTGTGCTAGACATTTTCTGGGTGTGAGAGGAAAGCCATCAGAATTGTTCTCTATTTATATTTATTTGGACATTTATAAGAGCAGAATAATTTTTCTCTGAGCATAGGCAAGGACATTCACCTATAATCCTATGAAAGTGGACTACAGCTCTACTATAATATGAAAACTCTGCTAAGGCCAGGAAAAGTTGGATTTTTCAGAGACCATAAGCCTGAGACCTCCCCTACCCCCACTATGAGAACAGTAGGCCTTAGAATAAATATAAAAAGCACTAATTGCACTTCCATTTTTCACTTGGACATCAACTTTCTTATAYCAAATCTTTTCAGAAGAAAGGGATTATGTTTTAAATAACTTCACACTTTTTTTACTGCAGTCTCATTAAAAAAGAAGAAAAGAGAGGCGGTTTCAGTAATGGTACTTAAATCTGGGGTAAAACTATCAATTATTGAAATTCATTAATTAAGCAAAATATTTGCTGAAAGTTGCTGCACACCTCTCTCAGTTTGAAGATTTTTCTATCAAAACACAGTCTCATTAAAATTTTACATGCTAATCAGTATGTTTMCAATTTCATTTTTATGAGCCTATAATTTTGCACTGAGGTTTGGAATTCTTTTCATTATAATTTTATGCCAATTAACTCAGAGGGGAAAAATGTAATTTACAGGTTTGCATAATTGCCCAGATGTTAAGATGTAGCACAAGTTGAAAACAGAAACAAAGACTTTTTAAGCTTACAATTTTAAAAAGAAAATAGTTCACTTTAGTTTGTTTTTGGCTGCTAGTTTTGCAAATCTGTTTTCAGAGTCAACATACAGTATTCTGACTTTGATTAAAATCTAGAGGTTGTTTTAGTGTTTTAGATTTCAGGACATCAGCATTGAAAGGAAGACTTGGTACAAGCACGACRATCTGGGTTTTAAAAAAACACACATCCTGTATTGGTCTTTCTACCAAAGACAGATAAACACTATTTAAATTCAGTGCAAATCTTGAAGGATAAAATAATTCTCCAAATCTTTGTTTARTTCTGTGCCCTATGTAAATAACTTTGCCTGTTAAAATTCCTTTTTGAGTACATTTATAATGWAATTTTTTATCTTCTTTTCTAGCACATTCTCTTTTCTTACAGAAAGTTTTGAGAAGAATTCTAGTTTGCTATTTTCACTGTGCAGCATATCAACTTTCTGGACTCTATGGAAGAGACTGGTGGTAAAGAAAAATAACCCTTGTTGTGCACAAGGCCAGCTCATGGATATCTGTGAATATTCTTCCTTCAAGAACTGGATATATACAATCTGAAGATTTAGAAAACACCACCTAGTTAACACAGGAGATGATCCATCCTGGTAAAAGCATAAAAAACAACAACAACAACAACAACAACAACAACATAAAAAAAGGTAAAATATAAGTTATTATTACTATGTGCTGTGCAGGTATTGTTTGCTGTCAGGGATTTATATAATCAATACAAAAATGAATTATAGAGTCATTAGAAATATCACACTTCGGGTTCAAAACCAATCTTTTCAGGAATCTATGGGGAACTATGACCTTCCCTAGAGCATGTTTTGGAGAAGAGGCAGCAGGTCACTTAAAAGCTTCAATTTTTTATTAAATACCAAGTGTTCACCATTCTTAAAGATATTTTGGAATAAATGGAACCATCATGGAGACTCTCTGATAAATGTGAGAAGAGTGAGAAAAATTGCTTTAGAATGCAGATAAGAGTGACAGAAAGAGAATGATAAAATTATTTTCCAAAAAGAAGCCAACAACTCCTTACATGCAACTGATCTAAAAAGGAAGTTGTGATTAATACCAGACAAATCTCAGTTTTAGGGAAAAAAAGTCTTTTAAAATCAATTCTCAGATTACTAGGTTTCTTCTGAAAAATACATTTTTTCTCTTACGTGGCCTAATATAAGATGTGAAAACTTCTGAAAGAGAAGGTAGATAATGTTTCATTTAAATTTCCTCTGAAACACTCACATGCACACACACACACACACACACAAAGCCCCCAGAATGGGTTTATCTATTTCCCTTACTTCAGCTTTTATATAAAAGCTAAAATACACGTCTGGATTGTTGCAATTTTTCCTCTGGATTATTAGATCTGCTATTACATCTCCTGCTGATGCATTCCCAGCTTGGGCAGTGGASAGAGTGCAATCATAATTGAATGCATCACTGCTGTTTCTGTACCACTAAAGAATTATTCATGGAACTTTTAAAAATCCTTGTTCATTCATTGAATTTTATTTATGTAATAAAGAGGTTAAGTTGTTTTCTTGATGAAGCTCATAAAATACAGTAGAAACATGAAAACAAACTAAATTTAACAATGTGTTTGAGTAGTTTAAAGAAAAAAAAAATGAAGGTATGGAAGTGTGAATTGTAATTATCCTGAGATGSTATCTCTCTAGTGCATTAATAAGAATTATGCAGGTTCTAACTTAATTATTGAAACATATGTGTGAAAACATGATTGTGAAAGGGTTTTCTAATATGAAAACATACATTTGCTTGTCACCTTTGAGCAGATCCTTTTAAATGTTTGAAAACTAAAGTTGCAATGGAAAAATTTTATCAGTTTCTCAAATATACTCTATCATGTTATCCTATTAAACCCATTAAAAATGGACTGCTTCTCCTAAAGAGCAAGATGAGCACAGACACTAGAGGCTAGTGAGTATTGCACTACAGCAGCTGATATCTCTCAAAATACTTCAGAGACAAAAGCAGAAGATTTTAGTTTGTGTCGGGGATATTTTGTCTTCAAATTTCAGAATAAACACAAATATGGGTTTTGTAAGTACYGCTTGTTCATATAAAGGTAAACATGGTAAAAAAAGGCATGCATATTTCAACAATAATGCTCCATTTAAATGAAAATAGTAATAAAAGTACTAAYGAGAAACATGGGCTCCTAGTCTTCAGTGTGCAATTGATTTTGTTATAAAAGCAAGTCTACCTACCCCCAGCTGACACCAAAAAACTGATATCATCTGCTTGCAAATCACATTTGTTTGCATTTTATACCTAACATTCGCAGATAAAAAAACACAGATTACTACAACTAAGGAAAAAAATTCTGTGTTTTTCAGCTTTCTTTTGTCATTTATCTGGCAGCACCCTGCTGGAGTTTGTTTTTCTGGTTCCTGTCATGCAATCAAATTTCCTCTCCCCMACTGTTTATATAATTCTTTCACAGACAAAAATGAAGAATTGAAGAAGGAATGTTTTAAGCTAAATCAGTAGTCCACACTTTTTATAATTTCTGAGGAAATAATTCAATTTGATTGATTCACTAGGATAAGTATGAATATACATGTACTGACAGAGTACTATTATCCTYGGATCTCCGTGTATGCAGTAAAAGACAGCTGAGGGAGTGATATATTTGCAGTGGTAGAATGAAGTGAAATGATCTCTCAGAGTCCCCAGCATGGTTAGACTTGAACAGAAATAATAAAATTATACAAAGGACCAGCAAGAATAGGAAGAGATTACAAGGAAAATAATGAAGTATGTAGCAGTGAGGCAAAAACAGTGGAAGCAATGACCTGGGACAAGAGAAGAAAGATCCAGTGGGTAAGTGAGGAAATGAGTCAGTCATGGCAGGAAAAGGAGTCCAGCTGAACTTAGATGAGTTGAAATTGTTGATTCAGCCAGCAAAGCAGAAAGAAAAAGAAAGGTTTGTGAAAATGCAAAGTATTCATCCATACCATAAATGTAAGAGCTAAATAAGCCTAGTGCTGGGCAGAGTGTCTCAAAAAATTACATGATGTGAAAAAGAAATAGCTCTGCACATGCTGAAGTCTACATTCACAGCAGCCATGAAAGGTRTTTCTGTGAAAGGGGCTCAAGACTCTGTAAAAACTGATTATTATAGAGATTCCGAACAGGCAGTACATGCCCAAACTAATTCTTCACAAGTATATGAGCTGAGATTATTTTTTCAAAACAGAAAGGGAGAAATCCCTCTGAGAGATCAGTAAGGTGGGAAAAATCTTGTGAACAGAGTTGAGAAGGAGAAAATAGAAGGTGAGTTAGACTGGTGCCATTCTTCCAAATAAAAGAAGTTAAAAAAATTAACCACAAATGTCTTTATTCTGGGGTGTTCCAGCCCTGACTTTCTCTAAGGATTCTCATCATTACATGGGTATTTAGTCCATGGTGACAATGTCTAGAATCTGTAATGCAAGAGCATTCTTTACAAAATGGTAGATTATGGAAACTTTTTCTTTTCCTGAAGTAACTTTTAAGGTGATTGTCACTAAGTTTCTTAATTTTTAATTTTTAATCATTAGTTCATAAGCTTATCTCTACAACTATACGTAGAGATGGATACATAGTAAACATATGAATGGGTTCCTATTGCTTATTCTTACTGCTATTTCACAGATAAAGCTCACTGAAAAATTCTTTGGATTTGTGATATTGATATGAAAGAAGTAAATGAGGTGGAAAACATTAATAAAACAATAGCTCTAGAAGTCTGATCAAATGATAAACTGACAACACTGACATTTCCCACTCTTGAAGTCTATATGGCAGTTTTGGTATGATGAATCATGGTAAAGAAACAAAGCATCTAAATGAGGTAATTCAATCTAAAAATATGACTTGAAATCAATCCTCCTGATATGTCATCCAAATATAAACAATGTAGGGTTTTTTATTGCCCTATAGAGTAGCAATGCTACTCTGGTATTTAATTTAAGGTATTACTCAAGGTATTGAATTAAACTCAATGAATTCCCCTGTCTTTCAGAAAACTCATCTTCCCTTTCTTTCAATGCCCTTAACGGCCTTTTTCCTCCACCCAAGTCAGTATTTTTTAACTAACATCTTAGTGAAAAGGTACATTTGGGACATTATCACAGACTTTGAGAAAATTCAGACTATTTTAGATCAAAAACTTATTCAGATAGAAGTATTCTGCCACAGAGCTGGAGTTAGCACTTCAGGATGAGTACTGTGAAGTTCAAAATGTACTCCCCAGACCTATAATTCTGTTTTTTTCTACCTGATGCCTATGTTTCTCTCCTCCTACTGTATCATAGGAGAACATTCTGAGAGCCTTCTTGCAGAAATGTTAATGTGACTAAGATTTTGCCTAATTTTTAACTTTTTCTCATCTTACTTTTTTAGTATTAAAAAAAAGAGAAGATTAAAACCCTATTCTGAAATTTTTTTTGGCTACACTCAAAATAATTGCAGTTTTTTGAAAATAATCTTTTAAATGCTTTGTTTCTTCATATTATGTTAATTTCTAAAAGTCATTACCTAAAAAATATCCAAGCAAGACTTGAAAATGTACTTTTAGAAGGATATCTGTGATTAGCTGTGGAGACATTACACATATCTCCCTCCTTAAGAGAAAATATGGGAATATACCATATTCAATAGTAGCTGGAGAAGTGAGGCCACTTATGGAAATGATAATTTAGGACATCACTTTTATAGCTACTGTCTTATACTTAGATTTTGTTTAGATTTTATTTTCTTGACWTCAGTGACTAAAGAAGATGTTTTTCTATAGATAAAACAAACATCTTCATAAAATAATTGTTTCAAAAAGTAACCAAGTGGAGTGGAACAAAACAAGTCAGAATCTGAATTGGCATTCAGCTGCCAGGTATAAAAAAATCAATTGAATCTCTGATATTTTAGTTTTAAAATCCTGTTGAAAAAGATTAAATTAAACTTATTCAGATAAATCTCCTGTTTGCCCCCCACCTTAAAGCACAGTCATTGAATAGTTCTGCAGTAAAAGAAAAATGGAGAGTTCTATTAAYGAAATTTGTATTTGTATTTGTATTAGCAATTGCAGATTTATAATCATTACAGAGCTAAACAGGTAAAGAGCAATCTACCCAATTTGCTTTTACAACAAATTTTCCTTAATGAAGATTTCAGTAAACCATTTTATAAAAGTTTTTAACTGTAATGATCAGTTCTTAATTTGTGAGTTGTGTAACTACTGTATAACCAAAACAACAGAATTTCTTTTTTTCTGAAGTATAAATATTTTGTTAGCTCTATCAAAATACTTGAAAATATTCACATTAACAAAAGAACAGATGTGTCTGAAGACAGATGGATCAGACAAATTCATTTAAATTACAATCTGGATCCGTTGTAACAGTCAGAACCCAACAACTGGARAATGTTGTTTGGTGTCTTGTTTGAAAAAAAAGTTGTGATTTCAGCCTAATTTTAGTAAATTACAGACTACATCATATGATTTCTGACAAGAACTCTTATTTAAATCTGGGAGGCAACAAGATTAGAAATAGGTGTCTGTTTCAGCCCTGGAAATGATCCTGCAAATACACATAGAGTGGTTGTACTCTTGTAAGCAATTTGCCACCAAAAATGTCTTTTATCCTAAGTTGTATTTATTGCTAGATACCATATCACCTATCAGAACAATCTAAACCTTTTTTTTTCCAATTTTGTCTTCCTGAATATTTTTACTCCCTTTTAATCTCGGTTTACCTCTGCATTTTCATCTCTCTTCTTGTTAGGAGAGGATGCCATTTCTTGGTCTCAAATAGAGAAMTGAGACAACTTTATAAGTTCCTTTGTCTAGAAAATGTGCCCTAGTTTATCCCAACTCAATATCAGACAAAGAACCGGGCACAGGACACACACCAAACTCTATCCTCTTTGGAAAGAAAACTTGAGTTCACAACCTAGACAGAAATAGGGTTATGTCCTGTCAAAGCCCATAATTTATTGATTGCAAATGTATAATACCTTCTTTAAAGTATGGACCTGTTTACACAGCTCTCAACTGCAATTATCTAACTGTGAAGTATTGTAACTAAAATAATCATATTTTAATATATTATATTTATAACATTTTTTAAATCAGAAAAATATTATGCTATGTGGTGGATCAGATTTTATTTTRTTTGTTTGTTTAAAAAACCCTATTAAATACAGTATTTTAAATACAGATATATATGCTGTATTTCAATTCATTATTAAGAATATCATGATCTCCCAATAAAGAAGTTGATCTACATATTCAGTGGTAAGGATGGTTTAATTTCAGATCCTTATCAATTAGACCACTTCTCTCATCTGCTTGAACATGCACATATAACAAAAGACTTGACATCTGACAAGCAGAAAAAATTCACCTTTGGCAAGTACTGACTGAATCTTGGATATATATTTGTAAGTACATGATGTTATCTTAGATCCTTCTTATAAAATAYGTAAGATAGAACATATAATAAATATATCAAATTAATGAAAGGATTCAATAAACTGTGTGATAGTCTTCTGAATAGCAACTGGAAAAAGCATAATTAAAAATGCTTGCAAGCCCCCAAAGCCTCATTTTAAGGCCAAGATCCCTGGAATWACAGCCTTAATCACCTTCACTAAATTTTAGCTGAAAAATAGAAAAATAAGCAAACTAATAAGCACCTGTATGATAACAAACTGGGCAGTTATCAGCACCTTGGAAGCACTTAAGTCAAACTAACCCCATCTAYGACTGCAGATTTAGGACTGGAAGAAACACTCAGAAGGTAGATCTTGACTCAAGAGACAATAAAATGAGCTTCTCATGAATTTATCATGTGATGCACAAAAACATGATCACGATGTTACAACACAATATAAGACTAAWTGATCAGTCACATGCAAGGAACCATCATCATTTAATACATTGCCAGCCAGGAGAAGTGTACCAAATGATGTTTGGAACATTACCRTTAATGTGTTCATCAATTAAATACTTAATGAAAAWATTAATGTAAAAGAAATTATATTCTATGTCCAAACAGGTTGAACCAACAGGAAAGGACTAAACAGGAGGAAGAAACACTTAGACTAAATAACAGGAAAACAGAATTGCAACTGTAAAGATGATTAATCRTGAGACTAAATTGGAAGAGAATGTGGTGCACGCAGCATCAAAGAAACAACTGCCAGTACTGGTGAAGATATATTTCCTTGTATTAGTCAAAGAAAATAAATGACCTGCTGAATATCCTTGTAGTCCATCATTCTGCTGGTGGGTTTCAGACCAAATTTGGGAGAATAATTACTAATGTTTGTATTTTTATGTACAAGGTTAGTGTTATTAGTTCTAGTTTTTTTCTAGTTCTTATGCACCACCAGYTGTGCGTGTTGCTTTTGCAGCAACTAAATTTAGTGCTCATGAGGATATATCTCCAACCATCCTTTTATTTCCCATCTCTGAACCCTTTGTCCGGGAATGTATCTAATTTCTTTTTGAGCCTGCTAATATTTTCTGTCCTGCAGCACATTTCAGAAGATCAGTACCTGCTGTGTACATCATGAAGGCTGTTTTGAACTATTGTCCTGTCAGCTCCATTGCATGCCCCTGGTTTTGATACTGTAGTATTTAGGGCACTTTTAGTGAAGGATCTGTGTTCAGCTAATCCCCTGTCTGTGTGTTTTGCAAATGCAGGCACATCTTGTCAGGCTTTTCCTTACCGAACAAACACATCAAGACAATGATTTGAGAGAGCTGTGAATGAGGATTTCAGATCTGCTTCATATCTGCCAGTTCCAAATTCAGCATGGCTGAGGCTGAGTCATTTTTCCTTCACAAGTCCTCATGCTCATTYTTTGAAGGTCATCTGCCACCTTTCTACCTGCTATCTCAGTTTTGTGARGTTCATCTGCAGTTCTTTGGCACCGATACTTTTGACAACCCAAAAAAAGCCTAAAGGAGCATCTGTGACTGTTCTCAGGTTAGTGGTGAAGTCATTGAACAAAGCTCATACTGACATCCTCCTTAAGGAACCACCCTGGAGAGAGATCATTATGTGCTAATCTTTTGTATCTGCTGAAGGATCTTTCTCCAATCCCCTGGCATATTTTTCCCTTTTGTAACTTTTGGTGTGGGAACTTCTCAAATGTTTCTAAAAAGCCAAATAATTTATGCCCGCTGAATCCCCTTGTTAAATGTTGGCTTTACACACTCTACAGAAGCCACACTGATTCTAAAGCTTTCGTTTATTACAGATTCTTCTGTCAAACAAGCGACAAAAGTCAGTTGCTGATCTCTACTTCACAGAATCCAGCCCTTGGCAGCTTTTGTAGAGTTAATGATGTCAGTGTCAAAGTCCTCTGTTTGCAATGCTAGGTCATGCACTTTGTCTAGCAGACTAGCTGGTTCACATTTGAGATATTTCAGAACTCTCAACTGCATGCCATCTGTTTTTGTTGATTTCTTGACATCTGACTCATCTAGATGACATAATAGTTCCTACATATTTACTTCAATCGGATCCAACTTCTCTGACCTCTCTGCCACAGAGAAAGTATAGGTCTGTTGTTGCTCCCTGAACCACACCTTTGGCCTGGATTAAGTCTGAAATTAAGAATTTATTGATATTTTTAGTTGTGGCCTTATCAACTGGCATATACTCTTTACAGCAAGCCTCCTCACCAATTCCACGTCTGACTTCCTTCTTTTGACGTGTTTAAAKTACTTGTTTTGCTGTCAATTTGACTGTGCTTTGCAAAGTTTTAGTTCTGACTTTTATGGATAAATCTCTATTTTTTCTCTTTACATTTGACTCTTTGGGWTTTTTCTGTATTCCTCTTTTTTCCTATTTGAACAAGTTTTCCAATTTCTTTAGAGGTCAAACTAATAGCTGCAAAAGCCCCCTTAACTTTCTCAAGAAGATGTGCAAGGAACTTTTGGACTTTGGTTTCTTTTCGAGTTGTGGCTCGCAGTCTAACTGGTCTTCTAATACARTATTTATTGCAGCCTTCATGTTGCACACAGGCTTTTTGAACAACTTCATTCTGTCTTTGAAAATTTTATCCTTTGCAGTTCCTTTTATTGAAATCAAACATCAATTTGCATGATTTATTAATCTCTCTCAATTTGCACTGCACTCTTGAAAATAATTTACACAGTGGTTTTATTAGAGTTCAGCTTTCCCACTGATTCTTCTTGTCTCAGGTCCTTTGCATCTCTCAGGCAAAAATTTCCAAATAGCCTCTTTTTCTATGAGCTCTAAGACTAGCTGCTGCAGCAATCATTTAGTGAGTCTGATTTTTTTTTTATCTCTGCATCACACCTTCATAATGCATTGATTGAGTCTAATCAAATGGCTGCAGCCATCAGGATGAGACACAGCCATTACAGCCTCCACTCGTGGATATTTCTTGAGGAGGGTTATGGGAAATAAAGGTCAGGTGGTAGAGAAGGGCACACTGTGCCAACCCCTAGCATTGGTAAACAAAACAAAATCAAATGTAAGTCCAAAGAATTTTGCTAACACTGTAAAGTAGAAGATAACAGTATACATGAGGTGGGTAAAAGGAACATGCAGGAATTTGTGAACAATGCATGTTCCAAAACTCTGCTGGAAGAATAAACTCTCAGATCAGGAAGCCACTTTGTTAATTTTTTTCAGGAAACAACAATAATTTCTTAAAAGGATTATCTTTAGCATTAACCTGATATTACAATGAAGTTAAATATTTTCATTGTAAAGTACAAAAATATTTCCTAGTAGCTATAAATCAGGTAAATTTTTCAATGTAATGAGGTGTGTTTTTAAGAAAATGTCTACTTAGACCAATCCAGAACAGGATTGCATCCATATTTTTAAGATACTGTGTAATGCTTTAAAAACAGATAGATGGGTTAAGCGTAATGTTGACAGTTATATGCAAGTTGACCAACCATTTTTGAGCTGTTCTCTTCTGAAAGGTGAATGTATGCTTAATTATAAAACGTAATGATTTTTAAGAAAATAAGAACTGAGARGATAATTTTTCAAGGTGTCTGAAAAAGTTTTGTCTTTTTTAAAGTCTGGATCAATACTGCCCTTCTCTTGATGYCAACTTTATTACTCTTTTTCACTTTATAACTTCTATTTATACTGAGTCCTTTGAGTCCTAAACTTCTTTTTCTGCATGTCTAGCTGCTTGTTATAAAACCTTTCTCTCTCAGTACTTTGACAGCACATCAACCAACAAATCTCACTTGTGACAAACTCTAATGATTGAAGCACATATCTTGATTCCTCTCAGTACCTCAACACATTTCTGATTCAATACAGACCTTACTGTTATTAGCTCATCTTGCCTTTTACTGTCTCTTTTCATCCATCAAGCATAAAATACGTGTCACTTCTACAGTCATCAGATTGGAAAAGCTGGAGGGGAGGGGGCACAGAGCAAGAAGAGCAATGTTATCTTTAGTTTCTATCCTACCTTTCCAATACGCTGGCTTAGAAAATACTTTTTTTTTTTTTAATTGGTCTTTCTCCAGCAAATCCTTATGCTAGTTTTATTATTTCTTGAGAAAAATATGAAATGACGATTTTCTTATAAGGTGACCCAMCATTAGAGCTGTGTCATATCCAAATATTGGAACAGCTAGCATAGCAGTTCTGTATTTATGAATGTCCTTATTATACACCTTTCCTGGTAGATTTTACAGCTCATCGGGGTCAACATTTCTTTCACAGTACAGCTGCATCAAACATGACAGTTACGACAACCCCAGCTTTAAAGAAGGTCATAAGCAGAATGATTTCAGTGCCAGTAATTACACTGGACATTCAGCCATTTTATTATTGGTTGGAGGTTTTTTCTTTTCTCTTTTAATATTATATTGACACTGAACTATATGCAGCTATGTCAGCTCTGTTCTGTACTTGTATATAAGCACTGAACTAACATTGARCAGGATTTGAAGGGGCAGAGTATTCCCACATGAATGTTTCAAGGAAGGAAGAGATGCTGAAGGACGGTTGACAGTTTAAGCTTTTAATAGCTATTCTCAATGCCTATTTGATAGGAATAGTTGAGCTGGACAAAAGTCAATGAGTCTACCAGGACAAACCTAGCAAACTATAAATATTTTTGTCAGAAACTGAACMTAAGAGAAAGGACAAAAGGCAAGGGACACATGATTCAGAGTTTTTGGCTTAAAGAGCAAGTGAGAGCTGGACAGATAGCTGGAAACCATGATCCACACCATCCAATTATRTGAAGAAATTAATGAAGTTTGTAAACTCATTCTCTGTAGATCAATTATTCTCAGCAAATCCAAACTAAAAATACTAATTTAATGTTTAGAGACAAGGAATTTAATTAAATTAGTTAAAAATTAACTTTGTCCTGTTCTATTTTTTTTTTTTTCAAAAAACAGTTAATAAAATAGAGTCTTCATTCACACTTATTCTGTCAACTATAGAGATGCTTTTTTAACAATATACCCTTGTGGCAAAGCAGACCAACAGCCTCACAGATTGCTTTGGGAAAAGTACTGCCAGCAGGTGTTCCTTCCCTCTGCTCAGAGTTGGTGAGATATACAAGAATAAGCTGAGAGAGCTGGAATTGTTTCATCTAGAGCAGGGAAGGTTCAGGAGGATGTTCTCAATGTGTATGGATATCTGAGCAAGCTGTCCTTCCTGATGTGACYTCAAAGAGGAAGCCGGACTAAGCGATATTCAGAGATTCCCCCCAAATTCAACCATTGTATAGATGCCATTTTCCTAACACAGTTGTGAGTTAAAAATGTATTTGCATTATAATGTGGACTTGAAGAAAGCTTTYCCATACACAGAKGTRATASTGGACATCACAGAGYTCCTTGAATATAATTATTTCCCAAGAGACACAAAATATCTTAATTTGATATATGTGCATGCGTATATGTGTGTGTATGTAGTTATGGATATGCAACTAGATGAGTAAAAAACAAAGGATTAGAGGTGTTATTTGTCACCAGACCTCCTGTGTACAGAACAAATGGGCAGTCAGATAATGTTAGTACCATTGAGCTTCACATTCAAAAGAAAAGCAAATTAAATAAGATATTTTCATGGCAGAGCAGGTCACTAAAACAGCACAGAAGAATTTTATTTTTTTCTTGCAAAGTTCAAGATCAACATCATCATTTATTTGCCTGACATCCTAATAGAGCTTTTGCTGGGGAATTCTTCAAGRTAATGCATTATGTGCACTCTGAAGCAATGTCTGCAATAGTTTTCTGAGATAGACCTCTGTATCCTGCAAAATAGCAGTGATCCATTAACACCGGTGGTGTGCTGCATACATGCAGAGTTCTGCACTGAGCAATGAAATTCTGGACTAGTGCAATGAGATTTCTTATTCTACAGTTTTTAGAGAAGACACTGTGTATTTAAAAAATGGCCTAATCTGTTTTTCTGAGGAAAAAAAAAAAAAAA
>NW_026623383.1:1069918-1080802 GCF_030028575.1 Malurus melanocephalus | reverse complement strand
TTTTTTTTAATATGTATGACAACAGGCCCGTGGGATTTGTAATTCAATATTCATTTAGCAAAGTGTGTTGATACATATGTCCCTAAGAGCTTTGAATAACATTAAAAAAGTTGTTCCAACATCTCAGGTTAATGCATCTTAAAGAATCCCACTAAAGATTTACAAATTGCCTGTGAAAGGAGATTTGGAAGAATTGTATTTGAATAACATTAAACTTCTATCTCACACTGGAAAAATTATAGATTGAGCTATGCTGCATGTATAATTTATGTTGAAGTTTCTTTTGTTATTTTTTTTAATTATTCAAACCATAGATTAAGTATATGACTTATATTTTAGATRGGTTTTACTGGTTCATACCCAAACCCTTAAAGCTGTTCATACATTTATAATGCATATGTAGAAGATTAGAAAGAGTTTAAGGGCTTACATCCATGGGCTTTATAGTATTGAAAAAGGGAAMCATTTTATCTGTAGTGATATGGCAGTGTACAGCAGTATTAATTATTCCTTCTGCTTCAATGAATCAAAAGGTATTGTTCTACCTGGGAAAAAAACACTGCTTCTCCTGCAGTTTGCCTCTGCTGGAACCATACAGCATTCATATTGTCTTTTTTTAATAATCCATTCATCAGGATCAGACTGAAAAAAAAAAAAAAGAAAAAAAAAAAGAAAAAAAGCATGCATACTTTGTTTTGTATCTACACCACCTAATGAGTACTTTAGGATTAATGTTTCCACAACATGGGAACTGCAAACTGTCAAAAGAAAGCCTCCAGCAGAGCTCATTGTAGAAGAGGATTGAAACATGTCTGCAGTGAAGTTGTTCAACATCTCCATCAARATCAGAAAATATTCATTTTTATGACATGAATTTCCCAAGAGAAAGTAATGGCCAAATGTAAAATCAGATGAGGTTCACTCAGGAAGAAGCACATTGAGAAATCCATTTCCACTGAGTCACTGTACAGCCAAAAGYCATGTGCCAGAACACAGAGCCAAAGATCAGCTAGGCAGAAAMAGGCCAGGAGAATCATCTCTAATTAGGCCCCAAACACAATGCAGATGATAATTAACCACTCCTGAAATCAACTGACTGTTCATATGGATTTTTTCAACTGACTATTGCATATGGATTTTTGCTGAAGATCTGAAACAAAGAAAAGACACTGACAGGTATAAAAAAAGGATGTGACCTATGGTAGTAGCTTGTATCATGGAGGTTATCTGAAACTGTAACAGAAAGTAGGACTCTGTCCTTTTTATTTGTTGCCCTGGATGCATTCATCCCTGAGGTAAAACAGGAAGACATTCATGCCAAATCTTGAAGCAAAGCTTGCTTGTGCATAAAACATGAGCCAAACAATTCAACAAGAGGACAACCTTTTTGCCAGTTTTTTTCAAATCATGTTGGCAGGGTCAAGATCCACAGAATGTAAGTTACTGCTTTTATTTTACTTTGAGTTATTAATCTCCTGTAGATTTAAAATATATTGAATAGTTTCTCAAATGTTCCATGGCAACAATTTCAAATTTAAAAAATGCAAGCGAGACTATTTGATTTGTTATATCAGTGCTGTCATATTTATCTTATTTTCTTCCCAATATAAATATAAGCTATAAAATGAAGTAGTTTTCTTTTTTTTTTTTTTACTTATCTCTTGATTCTGTTCTAATGCACCTATCTAAGCCTTTTGTCCACAAGCTGTGAAATCATCACAGAATTAAGATAGATGTAACATTTAAAGAAATAATTGCAGTGAGATGTTGGGGAAATTGATAATTTATTTCTATGCTATGAGATAATTTATTTTTCTCACAGGGAGATGTTGGTTATCTCCTGKTTCATGTAAATACTAACATTTTAAATGCCATCTCTACAGCAAAACCCACCTCTCATTATAAATAGAAAATAGCATTTTTATGTGTGCATTTATGTACAGATACATGGGAAAAAGATATCTCATACTTCTACTAAACTATATGGAAATCAGTGTGATTATCATGTTTGTAATTCACACAGGAAACTTAATGATCTTGAAGTGTGCACCTTAGCTAGATAAGAGGGGACAGAATGATGGGATTGTTGCTGTTGTTTATATGGCTGTTTCATGCATGGCCCAGAGCTCATTTGTTAATGGCCATGCAAATATGCAGCACATTTGTAAAGAATTAAATTGTTTTTCCTCATGCATATTTATGTATGCATGAGTATTTTGGAACTCATTAAAGCAGTTTACAAAAGATTCTGTAACAAGCATCCCTCTTTCAGCATTGTCCTGGAAATACATTTTCCAGGGAAAGGGCAAGATTCAGGCATATACTTAAACATCCCTGACTTTAAACATCTAAACACACACTTATAATTCCCACCACACACTGGACTGACATCCCCAAAATCAGACTTGGAGTTAGATGCATTTCTGGGTTCTTGCAGAGTGAGAACCTTCTACCAATTCATAAAACTGAAGCTTCATATTACAAAAATGTAGATGAAGCATTGTGGGTTAACCCTGAGGTAAGAACCCACACTGTTGCTTATTCAACCACTGAAACCCCTGTGGGATGGGAGACAGAACATTCATGAGAAAAGTTCAGTTAAGATAAAAACAGATTAATAACTGAAGCAAAGAGAAAAAAACAAAGGCAATCACTCACCACCTCATGCAGATTGATACCCTGCCAATAATCTCTCAGAAAGAGACACCTTGGAAGACAGAACCCCTCTCCCTTTATTCCTCTGCCCATTCTTATTGCTAAGCATGGCATCATAGGGTATYGTATGTCCCTTCAGYCAGCTGGGGTCAGCTGTCCCAGCTGTGTGTGCTCCCAGCTTCTTGCCCATCCCCAGTCTACTCATAGTGGGGAAAGCAGGGTGTAGAGTGKGAAAATGGCACACATTAGTGTTACCAATACTGTTTAGCCACAAACCCAAAGCACACACTGTATGGACTGCTGTGAAGACCATTAACTCCATTCCAATCACAGCCAGTACATACGGTCGCTGTATTTTACTTTCTAAAAAAGTTTKACTGTAAAACTAATTACTGCCTGCATTACTGTTTAAGAATTACTCATAAATACATTGACAAATAGTTTCTGTGGTAAAGTACTTTTACTTTCTCTGGTAAACGACTTCCTCTGAAAACAAGACTTTCTGAACCTTCTGAACTTTTTTACATTAAAGCCACAATTTCCTTGACTTATTTTGCTCAGAAGTAGGATAAAGTGGGTGGAACCTTTATATTTTTTGTCTAAAACTTTCTCTGTASTAAGGCTAAGCAGTGGCTGAAAAAAACTGCTGTCAAATGGAAAACAAGAATGTAGAGGAAATTATATTAAAAAATACTCTTGGTATCTAATCTAAATAGGTAATCCTTCCATGTTCCATGTCAGTTGTTTGACAAGAGTATTTCTATTTTATAGAAATATATATTATTTTATAGAAATATATATTATATAGAATATTATATATATTATAAAATTTATATATATAGTATATATTAAGACAGCACTGACACTTTCAACAGCATCACAGCCCGTGCTTCTGCAGAGTCTACAGGCTAAACTGCTCCTGTCAGATGACAGAGAGCTCTGCAGTTCATGTGTGTGCATGTGTGCATATCTGCTTGGCAACCTCGTGTTAGGGTGGTGTACAAAAGATGGCTTCCATGGACAGCCAAGCAACAAAAACTCCTTTGTTTCCCCCAGCATACTCCAGCAGATGAGTATAAACCAAATCAAAAACTAATTTCTAAAGTATTCAATTTAAAAAAAAAAATTTAAAGTAAGCACTGAAGAAACTGAACCTATCCTGTACTGCAGGAAAGAAAGACTAAGCCTTTAGGATATAATTGTCTGCTGTTTTTTTCACAGATATTTTGTAAAGTCAAACATCTCATGCAAAAGTGACAAGGAATTCAACAAGGGCAGGACAGTAACAAAGTGTGTGAAAGGGTGTTGTTGACACAGGAAAAATGGATTAAAGGGAGAGAAGAAAGTTACAAAGATACCATCTGGTAATTTTTTAGCATAAGAAGTACTTTGGGTGTTCTCAGCAGTTCTAACTCCTTTGCTGGGAACATAAAAAGGGTTGTTATTTGCTTTTTGGGGGACTTTCCCCCACCACCATTATTCTTTGTAAACTTTTGTAAAACCTTTGAAAAAATAAGTGAAAAAATTAATGGGAGATGAGTGCTCTGAACCCACCTCTCCTTCCCATCACTGCATTTTTATAAAGTTCCAYGTCAACTTTTTAAACTTTTTTAATCTGGATGGAGATCTTTATCCATTACTCCAGTTCTTCAAATATACATATATTTAAGGCCTATTTCTGGGAATATAGAATTTCAGAATAGCAGTCTGTGCCTTTGTAACAATACAATATAAAATAGGGGAACAACTGTAACATAGCTTCAGATTTAGAAGAGRAATATTAATTCTGCTTTTAGTCATATTTGCAATTTAATATTTATAGTTATTAGATATAATATTAGGGTAGATTGAACACATAAAGGATATTATKAAATACTAAGACAAAAAGTATTTTGATATTTGGGCCTATATTTGTGTAAGAAAATACAGAAGAATATTCTAGTCATAGAGGAAAATACTATTTTGGTATCATGAATGAAAGAAAAAGAGGAAAAAAAAATAGGAAGTCTTCAGGAAAGCTGGAGAAAAAAAAATGGAAGAGAAATTATATAAAGTAATAACTGAGAGGACTAAGATACATTAAAAAATTCACTCCTTACGAAACAAGCAGAGGATGCTAGTGCAAACTGAGGAAAGAAATGAGATACTAAATTTACATTGGATAATGTCGCAAACGTTGAATAGTCCTATTGAAGACCACATGACAAGTTCCAAAATAAAGTGCTATGCAGCCTGATCCACAAGGTAGTGATAAATTGCACATAAAAGACAGCACCGAAAAATTTAGTGCATTTCAAAGGTCAGCTTTCAGCACTATTCTCTACAAAGCCCCTGCTAAATTACAGAAACATTCGMAGAGCAAGCTGTGTGATTTCCAGCAGCCCTGAGAAGGAATTCACACCGACCTTATATATTATTCACAAAATATTTAGGAACTGAGGAATATCTACTAAACACAGTTTTCTGACAGTGTCTCATATAATCCACAGGAATACAATATTGCAGTTGAATCTCAAGTCTTTTTCAAAACACTTTATGAAAATTATAAACTCTTAAGCTAAATTATCTTTGGAGTCATTGAATAAATGATATGTAATCCTTCCCAGTAATTTTTGCAAAGATATTAATTGAAATAATCTTTCACAAATTATTAATTAGAATTCCATTAGATTCTGCAGTGGTGAGTTATAATGATGTCTTTGCCACATGCTGATCAAAACATTTTCCTCACATCATTTGTGATCCATCTTGGATTTTCTTGATCAAAAAAGTATAAAATCTTCTAAAAAAATCATAATTCAGTAAAGTTAACATAGTTATGCCATGTTTAGTTAAATGATGTTTTGTTACAACCAGTTTAAATAACTGAAAAAAAAAAACCCTGCTACATTTCTTTGGGGATTGTCATATCACACTTTCAAACTCATTTTGAAGGTTAAAATAATATTTTGCATAATTATAAAAATTGTGTGAGTGGTTAAATGTTTCACATTAGTCTTTAAATGTTCTAAAAGGTTATTTCCTAATGAGGTAATGTTAAAACATAAAAAAGAAGGAAAAGTGTTAATGGAAATAGTGAGGCTCTCTTAAGTTACTGATACATTCAAAAGAAACAAAAATACTTCTAATTAATATTCAAGCACTATTAAAAAAAAAGCCAAATTATGGTACAGCTAGTCTCTAAGGGGCAGCCTAGTTTATTTGCATTATTGCAGGTCTTTGAAAAAAAGAAATTAAGTGAAACAGCCTTTGTTGTTAACTTAGACAACTTCTGCCCTCAGCCTATTGAAATAAAAATAATATGCACAAAGAGAAAGATAGTTAAGATAAAGCATCCTAAAGTTAACAACACCACCCAGATGTTYAAAACTTTGGCTTACCTTTGAAACAAACAATTTAATTTATCAGATCCTTTAGAATCTCTCCAATTAAAAGACTCTCATGACATACAACATATCCCCGTTTAAACTCATCATAGCAAAGGGACCTGATAAATGTCACAGAATCACAGAATGAGTCAGGTTGAAAGGCACCACAGTCATCTGGTCCAACCTCTCTGCTCAATCAAGGTCATCCTAGAGCACAGGGCATAGAATTATGTCCAGGTAGTTCTTGAATATCTCCAGTGAGGGAGCCTCTCTGGGCAATCTGTTCCAGTGCTTGGTCACCTGCACATTTAGGTAACACTTGCTGTGCATCAGTTTCTGCCCATTACCCCTTGCCCTACGGCTTTGGCACCCCTGAGCAGAGCCYGGCTCCATCCTCTTGACACCCTCCCTGCAGACACTGAGAGATGTTGGTGAACTTCCCTCTCTGGCATATCWTCTTGAGACTGAGCGGGCCCAGCTTGAAGGTTGTCTTTTTCTATTGTAATATATTTTYCCCTTTTCAACTCAGCTGGAAATATGGTTCAGAAACTACTGCAAAATTGAAGTACTGAATTTCTCCTTGTAACAACAGATATGATAAAAGTGCCAAATCAGAAATACACCACATTTTTCAGTAGTCTAACATTCAGTGTCAGCGTGATTGTGTTTCGTCTGACAGAAAGAAAGGCAGCTCAGATCTCATGTAAGTTTCACTCATCCAACACCCCATGCTGAGCATCACTTCATTCAGTGCAAGCACTTTTTCCTCACATCAGTGCTGCTATTGCTGACTTCCTGTTTCAGTTTATACCTGTTGTGTTTCACCCTGACAACATGTACCACTATGAGATGCCTTGAGTGATCTTGCTGTAGCTTATAAGCATTTGTCATCTGTCAGGRGACCTAAAATGGATCCACGTCTCCAGATGAAGTTTTACAGGTGCTGAAGTCAGGGAACATTCATTCCTCTGCACCTCCTACATGCACTCCTGTTGTTACACATCAGCAGGTTTCAGGCCTGCTTTGCTGCCAAGACAATGCTGTCTTTTGCTCAGCTTGCCATCTAGCAGCACCCCTAAGTTCTTCTCAGCAGAGATGCTCCCAGGCCAGTCAGGGGCCTGTCTGTGTCATCATTAGAGCTGTTCCAGTGCTCGAGTTCCACGTGCAGAACTAYAGTTCCTCCTGTTTGTTTTCTGGGTGTGAGAGCGGAGAAAATGATTTCTGGCTCAAAACAACAGAGGTGAGGGTGAGGGGTGGCAGGGGAAGGCAGCGCAAATTCTGCAAAAAGTGGKACATGCACTGGCCCACACCTTCCTCCTTTCACCTGCTACTAGGGCATTGCCTGATCTATAGGGGCAGCTCTGCAGGGAAGAAGAAACCTGCCTCACATTGCAATCAGTCACAAGACTCCAGCCTTTCCTAGTGTGGGACTCTCCATTTTGTCACTGCATCATGTTCAGGCTCTGGCTCTTCATCTTTTCATGCTTTTCCTCTGCAGGGTCTCTGAACACAGTAAATCCTATGAACACATATGTTGTCATTTTCAGTGATGCTGTGCAGTTTGCTGACCTGCTCACACAGCTCCCCCGAATCCCTGCCCACCTCCTGCAGGGCAGGAGCTCATTTTCCAGGAGCCCAGTCGTGGTGAGAGGTCCCAGGTGTTCTCTGCAGACCCAGACAAGGAAAGCTGCCTTCTGCCTCCTCAGCTCTGTCTAAACGAGGTTCTGCTGTAGCAGGAACATCTGCAGTGGTCAGTGGCAGGAGCCTGCCCTGTGCCATATCCCTGTGACRCTGCCTTCTCCAGGGCTCCCAGCCMCTCCAGGCACCAGCTCTCCACACCTGCACCTCTCTATCTTGCTCCCTGCCACCAGTTCCCTGCCACTATCAGCCATCAGAAAAAAACCAAAAGTTTTAAGCACACTTTCTTTCCAGGAATAGCTGAAAGTTGTCATTCAAAACCAGGATTTTTGAGAAGTAAAAGCCTGTGGAAGCTTCCCTTCTGCYGCAGCAGGCAGCCACTCCTCCCCCAGGTTTCCTGGAAGAGCCATTTCCCATCTGCCTCGCCATTGTACARGTTATCTTGCTAGGTGATTCTTTTTTTTGGACAAATTTTTCTTTTCCTGAGTTTCAGGGTCTAAATACAGATTTTCTGATCTTTGCTTCTCTTTACTTGAAAGGAAACCCACTGGGTGACAAAAACATTCACTGTAAAACTTAKAGTACAGTCCATTTGTGGCTAACATGGCCCCAGCAGGATTTTCACCACCAAAAATCTCACTGCATGGTGTTTTGATGTGGCTTTCACTGCTAMCTGGTATTTCCTGGGAAAATAAATGCCTTTTTATTATTAAGATGTATACATTGAAAAAGATAATTATGCCAAATCTGTACATAACCAATACTTTAAAAAGACAGTGAAAAATAAAATTCAAGTTACATAGCAGTTTTACCAAGGGAAAAACAAAGCRACAGAGGTTCATAGCAAAACACAACAGAACAATGCTTGGAGACTTTCAYAAAAGAATCCCTAAACCTGGCCAGTTCTGTCTGTTTCAGCATATTGTTATCATAAAATCTGAAAGAGGCTGAAGGGATGTAAGGGAATTAGGRTGGAGGCCTCAGTGAAGCATAAATTGCAAATTCCTTTCTAAGTAGGAGGATCTAATTCCATTAAGTAACAGCACAGTTTTATGCATCATCAGTGCCCTGAAATGTGAGGTTTTACTTCATTTTGGGAAAGGCACTTCACAGAAATATGTGCAATTACAAGCAAGCTAAACATCATCAACAACCATAAAATTGGGCAAAACAAGAGGTCTCAATGGAAAAATTGAACACTCCACCAGAATGGGCTTAAAACAGTAAGAAAACCTGTGAMGAGCACAAGGTCCTAATCAGAGTCTGGAAAATAAATGGAGATTAATGAAGATACAATTTTTTCACTATCTCACTAGGAAAAGAAATATTAGAATAAATTTATCCTAAGAAATAATGCTTCAAATATTATAGCAAGGACAAAAATGTTAATTAATGTAATTCCCAAGAAAAGTGACTTTAGAGAGATTTAAACCTAACCAAAGTATCTGTCTGCCAATGCACCTTCAGAGGTATTCAGAAATACTTTGATAATATTTATCTTTATGATGGATGAATCTGAGACTTTGGTCTAGAAACTATGTTAGTCACACTAGAAAACTTTGATTTCTGAGGACTTCAACATAGATGCTGAGAAAATAAGATGATAAATTAATAATTTATATTGTGGGGATGAGACTGTGATATGAAAGTGGCAGACAAATCTGAGAAAATTAAAAAAGATTAAGGGAATAAAATGTGTGCTCACATATTTTTTCAGCAATGATGTATAACCCTAATTGAAAAGAAATGCATTAAATACATCAGATAATATATCCCATATCTGAAGATCGCTCTAAGCTTTGGATCCTCAAAAAATTATTAGGATGAAAGTTAAATTAGAGTCAAGAAAATTTCCTTTTGACTAATTTAAGGTCATGCCCTGAAGTGATATTCAGGGGATAAAAATATGTGAAATTTCATTAAATAGCATTCAGAACCTCATTAATAAAAGAGATTCTTAACCATTCATAAAATAGTATAACAGTCAATAACATATTTTGCCACAAAAAGGAAACATAGAAGTAAAATAATACATTATGGTAAGCTACTCTATTTCAAAATAATTCCTCAGGAAATAGAATTAGGGGATTGTGTTGCTACATCGGTTTTCAGAATAAATATTTACTTAAAATGTAGTGGAAAAAATACCCTGTATACCCCATTGTCAGAAATTTTTGAAATTTTTGAGTGCATACATGAAACATTTAAGAAATAATAATCTTGATAAACTCTTTTCTTCCAAAATCTCAGTGGAACTATTTCTTAGTAGTAAATTTATTTTTCCATAAGTATTAAACCAAACTTTTCTGTAAGTATTAAACCAAACACTTATTTGCACCCATTTTATGAAATTTTAGTGACAAAGCCAGAAGTGCTTAGTCATGAGTACCTAGTAGGAATTTTATGCCTTATTCCCTTTTTAATTTATAGCCTTTTAATAATGACTCATGTAGAAAAGTGCATGGTCCGTTTATTGTATGAAATACTTCATTGCAGAGGAAGAAGTAATGTCATAAAAAGAAATTAACAGATACAATAAGAACAGCAAGTCAGAGAGGCTGGAACTGCAATTTAACTTTTCAGTGTTCTCGATAGAAGTAAATGGGCTTTCAAAGCAGTTTATTTCCAATGTCTTGAAGCAAGAMTATGAGAAACCAAGCTTTCTCAACAACACATAACACTGAAAATACTCTTATTTAAGAAGACTATGGAATCATAATACTAACTACTTTTAAAGAAGACTTTAATTTAATTTTCTTGATTCAAATGACAAGTAATAAAAGTATTTTCAATATTGTACTGATGTGTGCAGCTSAGTTGAATTCAAAAGGGTTCACTGAGGTTCATAAGTTTGTAAATCAAAAATGTTGAGAAACTGGTATTTAAGTGGATTTGATTTTCATTTAGACTCATAGGAAAACTTTTGGTTTAAGTCARCAAAATATCAAAGATAGGAGGCATAAAGTGTAAGGTCTGGGGTAATTTGTACTCACTATGCCTTATGTAGTTGAATCATTGAAATGAAGTATCTYCAAAAACTACAGGGTTTTTCCTTGTGAGAGACTTTCCTTACATGATAATGTCTCAGTCAGTCTTTCATAAAGTTACACCTACCCATTCAAACAGAAATGGAATCTAAGCCTAATGAGATTGAATCTAGATTAAAGTTATTTCTCTTGTGTTTTTTTGGTTTTGGTTTTTTTTTTTGTTTGGTTTTTTTTTT